>NW_024340697.1:2949416-3012336 GCF_902729225.1 Pteropus medius
AAAAAAAAAAAAAAAAAAAAAAATTAATAAACTACTACAGTATGCCACTGTGAAGAAATAGATGTCAGGAAACCCAAGTTTTAAGGGAAGCTGTGCCTCAAAGTAACACACTGTAGTGTGACATTCTTGGCAGTTGTCTTTGATCTTCAAATCACTTTTGAAAGTTTCTGCTCAACTCTTAGTAAAACCCAACTTTCGCCATAAAGAAATACAATTTAGCAATGAGAAACATTTCAGTACACGGACAAAATACATAATCTGAGAAGGTGGGGGAAAGGTCCAAAGACCACATATTCGAGCTGTTCTTAGAGAAAAAGGATAAAGCGATTGGAGAAAAAGAATTTTTTAAAAGCGATACCAGTACTTCAAGTTAATGTGGGCCTACTTAAGAGCAGACATATGGCATTAAATATGCAAAAACCACAAGAAAACACAGAAGCAGAGCTGAAAAGAAGGACTAAGCATAGAGCGTCCAACAGAATGGAAGTCTTCTAGAAGTCTTTAAACTAAATGTAAACTTTGCGGTGCTTGATTTATTGGGGTGAATGGGCCCCATTACCACTATCTGGAGAACCAGCAAGCATAGACACCTCATTATAGGAAACACCTTTTAGACTTAATCTAAAATCCATCTCCTACACAAAAACGCACGCACACCCCTGAACAGTTTGCCGTTTTGTGTGTTCACGAATTGAAAAATGCTCCTGAAAACTACCAACCGGAAGAGAATGAAGCAATAACAGAGTTCAACCTTACAGAATCCACAGCCCCTTCCAGCAGCTTCTCCGTCACCGCAAAGACTTCCCCCAGTCCCAAATGCACACGGCAAACAAAGTTGCGGTACTTGCTCTATCCTGAAATCTACTTGCCACAAGAGCAAATCATCTGGAAGATTCTGACTGTTATTTCAGTAACTGGGTGTCTTACCTCCCGGGAGTCGATCTGTATTTCAAAAGAAGAGAATGAGAAGAAGTCTCTGCTGGACTCAAAGGAATGAAATCCCATAGGCCAAAAGGGGAGAAATTTGGAGGATAAAATAACTGTCCTCTGATGCTCAAGTCACCTCATGGGATAAAGTGTTCCTTTCTCATTACATCTACACCAGGGTTTCTCAGCCTCGTAGGATGTTTAGCGGCATTTCTGGCCTCTACCCACTAGATGCCAACGGCATCCCTTCATTCAGTTGTGAATATCAGAACATCCCCAGACGATGACAAATGTCTTGGGGCGGGGGTTCGGGAATCACCCAGCTGATAACTGTTGGCATATGTGAAGACAGGTCTAACTTATAAACACCAGTAATTTTAAATTCATTGCCTCAGATTTCTTTTTTTTATTTTGTGGAGTTGCTGTTAGTACGTACATCACTCTTTGGAAAACAACAAAACAGGAAACCTGTTCATCACAAAATAATTAGTAGAATTGGACTCTAGTCAAGAGCTTTTGCTCTTGCTTCGGTGAAGAAAAATTTACACATGAATAATATTCTCAAGCAAGGACTCAGCACATTGTCACATTCTTTGACTTCAGACTTATTTACAAATATCTACTTGAAAATGTATTAAAGGGCAAAGAACTAATTATATTCCTTTACATTCACTGTAGCCCTTGAATTTCCTGTATTACAAAAACAATTCAAATGAAAAATAACTTTTAAGAACACATGAAGAGGCAGAGCCATATTTTTATTTAAAAAAAAAAAACATGAATATTAGATCCGTGACTTGTTATACATGTCTCTAGCCCTGTTTTTACAAAAAAAAAATATGAATATTACATCCATGACTTGTCTCTAGCTTAAGTTAGACGTAGTAATCTTTTCAACATATATATAGAACATATTGATTTTTAAATGAATGTTTATTTTTGCTATTTTTTGTATTCCCCATCTCCATTCTCTATGGTTTCCTGAGTCCAGGGGTTCTCACATTCTGTGCCCCCCCAGTGGGTATTTTTCAATGTTCTGAGACATTTTTGGTTGTCGCGACTGGGGAGTAGGGAGGAATGCGAAAGACATCTAGTGGGCGGAAAACAGAGATGTTGCTAAACATCCTAAAATGCACAGGACAGCCTCCACCACAAACAATCATGCGGCCCCCAAAGTCCATAGTGCTAAGGCTGAGAAACCTCAGTCTAGACATATAACAAGAACTCCCTCACAGCCCGATTCGCTTATAACCTACGCGAAAGGGATGGTACCCAGATCTTCTCCATTTGTTTAATGACTATGGGGCTTAGCATAGGACTAAATCCACTGCAGGTACCACATGTGATGTTACCTGAAAACTCTGATTGTTTGGAAGAAGACAAAGAAATAACTTTATTCTTTTTCGTCAAAACATTCTTAGTAAACCAAAACATTAAAGTATGGTTGGAATAAAATCCTATTTTTAGATGGGTGAATGGTAACATTTGCAAAATCAAGGACTATCAAAGTCACAAATCAATGCTTCCAGTTGGAACACTGTATTCGTTGGTCTTGCATTTAAAGGGCTCTTTTCCTCACCCCGAATCTCTAACTTTAACCCCTTATAGTCCTTCACCAAGAGGAGGCAGCTTCCTGAGGGGTCTTCCAAGGGACAAGGAAGCCACCATGCTAGAGAGTCTGGGCAAACAGTGGCCAATAAAGACAACTCCAATGGGGCTTCAATCTTCCTCCCCTTTTAAGAAAATCTCTTCATCTATTTATTATCCCTTTGCATCTCTTTTCTGGAATTCCAGCTAAACTTTTTTAAAGGAGAGCTATGATCTGACCAATTCTTTTGAAGATTTATGTAATCATAACCCATTGCTCTGAGTCCTCGAAAGGCAGTAGAATTCAAACAACAGAATCGGGCAGTCGAAATATTAAAGTAATATCCTAAAAGATACTTGCACACCGATGTTCACAGCAGCATTATTCACAGTGGCCAGGACATGGAAGCAACCGAAGTGTCCTACGATAGATGACTGGATAAAGAAGCTGTGGTACATACAGACAGTGGAGTATTACTCAGCCATAAGAAGAGATGAAATACTGCCATTTGCAACAACACGGATGGACCTCGAGATAATCGTGCTAAGAGAAATGAGCCAGACAGACAAAGTTGAAAATCACATGCTATCACTTACATGTGGGATATAAACCTAAAAGCGACAAACGAACAAGACAAACAGAGACTCGTGGACATGGACAATGGACTAGTGGTTACCAGACGGTAGGGGGTTGGGGAAGGGGGAGGTAGACAGGGTAAAAGGGGTCAAATATGTGGTGACAGAAAGAGATCTAACTATCGGAGGTGAACGCACGGTGTAAACATATATATGCCTTACCGTTAAAGTGTACAGCTGAAACTTACTGGATTTCGTTAACTAATGTCAACATTAAAAAAAATCAATTAAAAAAATATATTAAGGTACGAAACAAGAGTGGTGATGAGATAGCCCAGGAAGCACAGACCTCTCGCCTCTGGGACTCTGGGTAAGTGAAGCCACACTAGAGTCCTATCTCAAAAGACCACACATGTGGCCATAGCAATAATACGTTGGTTTTTGTAATAATCCTCGCAAGTGTATAAATAAACCAAACCGCTGCGAATAGAAATCCTGCTAGCTCTTCTTGTGATTAAGAATTTAAAGGACCAATCTTCTCCTGGGCTTGGAGATTTTTAGAACAAAAAGTTTCAAATGAAACCGAAAACCAGTTAAATATCACTGATGCACCCAGATTATTGTTCATGTAATATTTATGAGCCGTGGAATGACCATTCTGATTATTCCCAGCTGATTTTAACAAGAGATTTTTTCTCTCTCTCTCTTAATTAGGTGCCGGCGTGCAAACAAAAGCCTATTCTAGCACTCAGAAAGAACACACTGAATAAAATTAGAGTAGATCTATCTTCTAAATCGTTGGATAGTAGTCTAGATATAAAAATACAATGGTTCCCTGTGGTCTGGATGGGAGTGCACTTGCAATAAAACTCCAATATGATTTCAATTGCCACTCTGCAATTACGACAAGCGAACCTAAAATCAAAACTCTTTTGAGTTCTTATAATGCATCTCAACTGAAATGCACGCTGTATCAGTTTCAAAGGCAGTGTTGTCTCCTATTCCGTTTAGAGACGAAAATTTCTAAATGTTTTCAGGTGACTATAAGGCAAATGACGAATTTAAAGGAAATAATTTTCCCTATTGCTCAAAGCACTGAAGAAATATTTCATATTCAAGAAGATATAAGAAGGGTGGGTCTTTCCAAGCAATCATTATCCTTAAGCTTTAGAAGTATGCGACTTCAATTAGTGTCTAAATTTAAATCCCCGTCTGTTGTTAGAACAGAGGTAGGAAGTTAGAATTTCTGCTGCAGCGTTGCATCTACGTGGTCTTTTATTGAGGGATTTTATTTATTCCTGTGTTTCTAAGATAAAGATAAACTAGATTCAAAGGCATGGGATCTTTACAGGAAACAATAAAAGGCTGGCTCCTTGGTTTACATGATAATTAGTTAATGGGATCATAACTCGAAAGTGTTTATGCCTGAAACAGTGGACCTCATTTTGAAGTGCTGTTTAAGGACTAGACTCTGTCGTAGACGGACCCTCAGGTGACCCCACATGAGTCCCAGCTCATGGTGTTGACAATATTTCACCACAATTAATTACAAAAGTGCTTAGTGTTACTAAGAATAAGGTAAATGAGAATAAGATGAAGATACTACGCTGGGGTGAGTTTTTTTCGGGGGGAGGACGATGGTACAGAGAGGGGAGAAGACAGGGAACGTTGTGGTTCTACATACACCAAGTTTCCAGAAAAGTACTGACCCTGCTGTGAACTAAGATCTTTAACACGCAGAGAGATGGCAACACCTAAGTGCTGGATAAAGAAAATGTGAGATGCGCACATGCACGCATGCGCGATGGAATCCTGCCATTTGTGACAACACAGATGAACCTAGAAGACACTGTGCCAAGTGAAATAAGCCAGACAGAAAGACAAATACTGCATGATCTCATTGACACGTGGCATCTACAGAAGTTGAACTCAAGCAGAGAGTAGAACAGTAATTACAAGGAGCCACGGGGTGAGGGCACTGGGGAGATAGATGTTGGTCAAGGGGTATAAAATAAGGTTAGGCAGGATGAGAAGGTTCTGGAGGTGGAATGTGCAGCACGCCGACTGTAACTAACAATACCGCACTGTATACTTGAAATTTGCTATGAGAGCAAATCTTAAATGTTCTCAACACACACACGCAATGGTGATTATGTATAGTAATGGAAATATTACTTAGCTTGATTGTGGTGATAATTTCACAATGCATACACGTACCAAAACATCAAGTTGTATACCTTAAATAACAAATATATACAATTTTATTTGTGAGTGATACCTGAATAAACCTGGAAAAAATAAAATAAAAACCTTAATGATGTTTTCTTATGGCCCCTCATCTTCTAATTGCTTCGACATGTTTTGTATGTATGGGGTGTGATTGATTCTCTACCGGCACACTCTACTCATTAAGATTCCATTTTTCCTAGTAGCCGTGACTTGCAACGCTCATAACCATTTCATTACTTCAGTGATTCGGTTTAGACTTCTCCTGCAGTAATTACCAGAAGGATTTGCTTCGCCCCTTGAAGATGGAAAGCATATATTGTTTGAATCATTTTTCAACTTCAAATGTATTTTGCTTTGTTTTAGGCAGTGTCCTAGATATCTCAATCTTGCTAAAGTAGATACGCTGCAGGATTCTTGGATCCAGCTCTCTTCTCGCATCTCCAATTAACACCATTTAATGTATTCCAGCCTTTTGAAAAAGGTAGGCGACCCCTTTGGAATCATAGGGAAGGACATCGGCCTTGGAGAGGTTTTCCAGAAGGAAGAATCAGTGTGAGGCCCTAGTGACATCAGATTGTTCCGAGTCCCCATCAGACTACCGGAGAATAAAAAGCACATGGGCTGACAGATGTCCTTGCTTCCGTTCTGTACACAGATCTCGTTTCTGAGACCCAAGGCCATTCCAGAATGGAATAATTTTAAAGAGCACATTTACACAAATGCGGCCATTTGCTTGGAATCTGTTTTCTACTTTTTCAGCTCCTTTTCAATAAGGAGCAGCAAAATGCATTGACCTAAATGGCTTCTTAACATTATTTTTTTACTCATTATGCACGAGAGAAACACCATTTGCTTAGTAAGTCAAGTACAGTATGCCGGTGTTTCCATGAAGCAAAATTTATAGTTTTGCTTATTTTTTTTTACAAGAAAAAAAAGCCTTTCTGCAATCAATATGATCCTGTGTAATGGAAAATTAAAATAAAAATCTGATGTAATAATAGAAGGGCAAAATAAAGTGAAAATGATCCCAGAACTGGGCACATTAAAGCTGATGAGTCATGGTAAATAAAGAAGAAAGAGCTGGGTCTAATGAAGACCGCTGATTCACAGCCGTTTAGGGGAGCTTTTTTTGAGCGAGTTTAATCTCTTAAATTGGCTAATTATCGGTAATTTCCTTGGCATGAATTCTCATAAGGCGACAACTTGAATAGTGATGGGCTTGTCTGATACAAAACAGAAGTGTGTGATCTGAGGAATCGCATTATAATTGATCAAGTGATCTCATTTTTAAAGCTCCCTCTTCCAATTCCTTCGACAACTGTTAATGAACACATTCCAAGGGTCGACCAGATTGATACCCCTGCCAGCAAAGTAGGTTTTCCTTCCCATTTAACTACAAATCGATTTATTGATGAAGGCCACCTGAAAACGGATGTGTAGTCAAGAGTGTTATGTTTGAAAGAGTTGGGTTTTTTTAAGGGAAGACAGCTTCAGAACATCAAAGCTGCATGATTTTTTAAAGAAAAAATAGATTTTTCTGTAAAGAGTGAATTCACGATCAAAAGGCCAATAGACCTTTCCTTTTTTGGTTCCTTATTTTTTCATGGGCAATTTGGCTTTCCACTTTTCGTGTGTGATGAGCTACAGATTATTCAGATACCTCTGCTGCAGAGCTCCATCTCGGGCCAGAAAACAGCTCGAGAAGAAGCTACTCCCCACGTCGACGTCAGGGAAGTTGAGGATTCACTTGGCAGAAGAGAGGCTCACACAGAGGGACTCAGGAGCACCCAGGATAGGACTACCACAGCCTCCCTGCCCCCAAACCGCTCTCCCATGGATGGACCTGCCGCAGCCTCGAACATACCCAGTGTAAGAGTCCACTGCTTTGAACGGTGGCGTTTGTTTCTCTGGACATCCCTGTTAAAATGCAAACATCTTGTCTGGAATGGGTACGGTACTAACCTATGCCCACCCGCTCACTTCAATAGCATCTGGCCTTACACATAATTCACCAAATGATCAGCAGGTCTTTGAAGCTGAGATGTTGGCCCCCATCGTATGAACATGAACTTCAAGGATGAGCACTTAAGCAGCTGTCCTTTTCCTTGAGACTCTCTGCCCAGCGGCAGGGAAATGGGCAGAAATGAGGGTGCCTGCCTAGGGCTCTGCTGCGTATAACTTCTGGGTTGAGTTCGACTTTCCCTTTATCAATTACATATTTAATTAAAAATTACATTTATCCTCATCCATTACCCGTCCTGTCACCATAACAACCTTCATCCATTATCCAGCAGAAATAGAATTGTATTCTCTTCTTTGTGCAGTCAATGCCAAACAAAATTAATACCCCCCAAATGCGAAAAGGATGAAATGTGCGCTAAGATGTTCTACGTGTTTGAAACTGTTCCAACAACCCTGCAAAGGTAGCGTGTTCTCAGTTTTATGGAAATGGAACTAAAGCTCAAAGATAATTTTCCCAAACCCCTGTGCGTCTGACTGCAATGTCTGCAAATTTTGACAGCATGCTTTGTCCTACATTTAAAATGATATCTTCTTTGAATTAAGACTTAAACAACTGAAGATATGACACGAAGTTCAGGCCTCACTGGTTTGTGGTATCCTGCTCTCGTTCTGTGCAAGCCTCTGCCCTTCGCTGAGATGTGATTTTATGCCCAGGATCCTCCTCCATCCATGCCCATGTCAGGCTCTGGGAGAGAACAGAGATCCGACGGGCGCATCTCAGCATCCCAGGCCCACAGCATCGTCTGCCTGACCCTCTCACCTTTCCGACCTGAGCTGACCTACTTCTGTTGTCTTCCTGCACACCAACGATCCTTCAGGAACTCTTTGCTCCAGGGCCTGGCACCGTGGGGAAACCGACCCCGCTCCATTAACCTCACTCGTGTACCTTCTCTGACCTCGTGGACTTCATCTTGTCCGCCCAGCCTTGCCCCACTGCCACCCACATCACCGAGGTCAGCCTGGGGCAACAGCTCCTGATCAACAGCAGACTCTGTGACTCTCCTCACTCCAGCCAGGAGCTCCCATTTTGATAATAACCTCAGAATCTTGGCGAACCACCAGCAAGGTTCAATGTCCTGCACTCACGCCAATAGTGAATCTCTGGCTGAGAAAGATTCTCATAAGCAAAGCCGTTCTCAGGCTGACGACCCAGACCTCTCGCTTTACTTTCTTCTTAACCTCTTCAACTGCCAAGGATCTGGTTTCTGATGATTGACATGAACTTTTAACCTCTGTCTCTTGACTTTGACCTTCTCTCTCTACAAATTCAACTCCGTGCTGACCATAGTTCCGCTCCAAACCACTCCCTCTAGATTCTCTAGTTCAGCCTGACTCCCAGCTTCCAGCCCTCCTGGAATCCAACTCTGTGCCCACTTTTTGAGATGCGCCCCTTTGAGCTGTGTCCAGGGTCTGCAAACTCCCTTTCATCTCAAGGTGTAGAGGAAACTTCAATCATCGCCAGTCGCTGCTGGATCAAATCCTGATTCTCAAGCCTTGAGCAGAATTCATTAACTGTCATTCTTACAGCCTTTGAGCTTTCTTTGGCAGGAGACATGATTTACCGCCCACTCCCTCGTGTTATACCGCATCCCTTAGCATCAGCGGCTCTCTACTGCTTTAGTTTCTTTCTTAATAAATGGTTAGCTTTCTCTCTCAGTGAAGAAAGAATAAAACACCTGAAACTAATATGAAATAGGATTAAATGTCAACTGTAACTGAAAAACAAAACCTAAAAAAATACAAAAGACGGAGAAAACAAAGAATGAACACTTAGCTAAAATCCCGTAAAGGCCTTCTTCCAATCTAAAGATGAGTTTTATCTCTGGCCAGAGCTTCTCCAGCTTTCACAGTCATTCAAGGTACCTGTTAAAATGCAGATTCTGGTTCGGTAGGTGGGAGGAGAGCTGTGTTTCTTTCTAACAGCCTCCCAGGTGATGCTCTGGCTACTTCAAGGCCCGCACCTTGAGCAGCAAAACCCTAGATCTACCGATACCCACACGTGGATTTACACCTGGCTTTCTTCTTAAAGCAGTACACACAAGATGAAACATCCCTGGTCTTCGATTTAAACCATAGCCCTTTTCCGTGAAGCATCATATTTTCGAATACATTTAAGCAAAACCAAATGTTTTCAAATATAACAATGATTTCTTTATTCATAGCTGTGGATGGGAGCCTGAATTAATAGACACAGAAGTTGTTTCTTTCAACAAAGGCAAGAGAAAGGACAGAGAAAGTGTGAACGAGAAAGAGGCACTGAAGTGGTGGTTACTGGGCAACCAGGCAAAATTGAAGTTACTGAATTCTGCTGCCAAAAGAATAACAGGCCCTCAAAGACATAATCGCATGGGAGAGAAAGGCAAAGTCAAGCCCACTTCAGAATGCTGAGCTGGGCCAACTCCACAGAGGACCTCCCTGAATCTAGACAGGTAAGAACCTGACTTGTCTATCACCTATCTTGAGGTCTAGCCACTTCTAACTGGCTGAAGTTTCCCTTTTCTGTTTTTAATCGACCTCGATCTTTGAGATTTAATACAAACTAATTTACATACCCATGAGGCTAAGGCTACCTGATTACTATCTCTTCTGGATATGGTGTATAAATGATAATGATCTCTACATTTTTCGGATATGAATGACTAACATTCATTCGTAAGGCGTTCGCTGTGTGCTTTACATGGATTGATCTCATTTAATTCTCTTAATAATGCGAAGGGTAGGCACTCTAACCAGACCCGTTTCTCAGATGAGGAGAGAGAAGAGAGGGAAAGTAAGCAACGTGTCTGAGGCCTTCGGAAGAGGCAACGGAGCCAGGATTCGAACGCAGACATCCTACCCCAGCCCTAAGCTGTCAAGCACTATGCTATCCTGCCTCTCTATGACTAGTACTGTTTTCTTTCCCCAAACGGGACAGTTCCAATTTATTTTCTTTTAAACGTTCCCTGGAAGACTCCTCTGGAATTCTAATAAAAAATTCTCCAAGTAGACCCAAGAGCAAGAACTAGTTACAGTCTGAAAATCTAGCTAAAAGGAGCGCACACGATGACTATTTCATTCCACTTACACGTTGTTTTTTTCATTCACATTCCATACTGCATGTGGTTTTGATTTTTCCCTACAGTTCTAATCGCTTGCTGGTCAGTGTATGGTCTGTCTTCCCTCGGCCCGGTATCCTTTATTAAAAGTCATAATTGACTTTAGATGTTTTAGGTATCAAATTTCAAAAACAAAACTAGAACCGGCTTGGATGATAAAGGGAATGTATTAATGCCCATAACTGAAGAAACTCTCAAGACAAGATGGTGCCAAGAATCCATCGCAACTGTTGGCCGCATCCGGAGCCAGCCCCCTTGCCCCCAAGATTCGTAGGATGTTGATGGCCAGTGACCTCAGGGCTACTGGCTTCCTCATTTGCACTTGAGAAAAGAGGCATCTCTCTCCCAAACTAGCAAACAAAAGTACCTAGCTCCACTGACTGAACCGGCTCACCTCACTGCATCCACTGGAAGATACAGATTTTTTATATGGTAACATCTCTGGATACGCATCACGTCAGGGTTTTTCCTCATTTCTTTCTCAATGGTAACTAAAAGAATGTGCCATTTTTGGTATCTCACACTGGGACATATGCCGAGACCAGTCAGGAATTATCACTAGAGCTAGGGCTGCAGGGGAGAGTAACTGCACCAAATGCGTGACGGCTATTCCCGTGCAGAATGAATGATGGGAAGACAGTCGAAAGGTTCTTTAAGTTACTAGGCACGTACTAATGCGGAAAAACCTAATAGTGCAAAGTCATTCGTTCTTTTATTCATTCACTTATTTATTCATTAAAATGAAAGCATTTCGTGAATTCCAACTCAGAGCTGGTACTAGCATATAAATGATTAATGAGCTACAGCGCCTGCCATGGACGTGTTCACACTCCACGCTTATATTTACATTGTTAAATATTGTACATTTCTATATGAGCAATAAAATTATAATACTGTAATAATTCCTGAGTCGTGTTCTAGGAATAATAATCAAATAATCAAACACGGGAAATGGCAAGGCCACACATATGTTACGCAGAACGCTGTACTCAAAGATTACCCTGCCGACGTGGGAGGAAGTCAGCGACGGAAGGCGGTGACTCGGATTCCGACTGGGGCCCAAGCATATCGGGTGGCCCATGGCTAAGACCCAGTCAATGACTCGCAGATTCCAGAAAGGCAGGAAATTAGCCCTGGGGATAAGATCGAGACCTGCAGAAATTTAGTAAGCCCAGTGGAAAAACACGGGACAAATTCAGCCATCGTCAACCATGTGAGACACACAAATGATCTGGAAGAGGGGAAGAACAATTGCCAATTACACATACTGAGCAGCAGATCGATACTATATTTGTTTGTAGGGGAAGCTTAAGTCAGGAGACAATCACATGGAATTGGATTGAACCAAGGAGTGATGATCCAACTTCTCTGAGATTCTTGGACGGGAATAAATTCTCTGCTTCAGCTGTGTGTAAGTATGAGAAGAGTGACAGGCATTTTTGATGAGAGCCCTAGTGAGGTCAAATTAGCGAAATCAGCAAGTGTTTGAGGCAATCACTGAAACCCTCCCGGAAAAAATCATTTCGCCCAGGCCAAGTGGCAGAGATTTGCAGTCGGCAGAAATTTCACTCCTGACTTGGCTTAAATACCTACTCTTTCTGTTTCCCTGGTGCTTCCTGCATAGCTCATAACTACGAAGAGCAGTGACATCCCGCAGCTCATGTGCTTAGAGCATTATTAGTTAATTTTTGTGGTTGGGACATAGTTGGTTAGTGCCGGGACCGAGCCCCTCTCCCATTGTCCAGTGATTAGTCATTTACCCTAACCATGATGTGTGGACACTGGATAATGGAGAGACGAGTGATTAAAAAGCCTGCACACAATGTGACAGCAACAGACCCCATCTGGGCGGAAATCATCTGCGAGATCATGTATTACAAAGTGGAAAGGGCCTGCAAGAAGATGAGATCACCAGATGAGCCCCAGGAAGAGAAGCAAAAACATCACCGAAAGCTTCTCTCTTTAGCCTCCCCTGATAATCACTGCATATTATGGGATGGAGGTAGTTATGGTGACAGGAGGGGCGAAGGTTACCGAGTTGAAAGGAAAATGGAGAAGAGTCCTAATAATATCAGCCTTTGGAAAAACATCTCTCTTTGATCCGGGCAGGAGACCCAAACTGCCTACTCTCTTGGTGCCAACCAACAGGCACCACAAAATTAGTAAAGTTTCCAAAAATATAGCAAGCTATATCTATCTCTGGTTTTGCTACAGTATCCTAGGAACCCCTAAAATACCACGGCTACTGGATGTGAGGATAGAGAAGGAATGTACTAGTCACAGTTTACTGCTGGGACTCCATAATAACACTAGCTGTATTTTGGATACCGCAGTGAGGGTTAGTGGGAGTGGAGAGAGGCAGGATGGGGAGTTAAAGCAACTCTTTTAGTCTACTCAGCTAATTACCTTGAGAGACAGAAGACTGAATTGACATGTTTCTTACATACGTTTAAATAACCAAGACAATGTTTTATTAAATCATATAATTCCACGCTTTCTGCATCTCCCCAATCCCAAACTTAGCCTTTCACAGACCACAGCACTTCACACATAAATTCATTAGTGGGTCTGTATCAAGATGGCCTTGGGCTTTTGTTTGATAGCTGATGATCACTGCCCTTTATCAAAGCAACTTTAGACTCAGACCCGATTTCCGAGCTGCGGGATAAGCCCCTACAACTGTTTTAAGGCCATCTGGAATCTTAACACCCATGATTCATTTATTCCATTATCCAAGTCACTGATGAAAGGTTCCCATTTTCAGGTCTAAGGCCTAATCCCAAGGAGGTCCTCCGGTGCCTTAGCACTTAGGATACCACTGCCTCATCAGTAATATTCTCCGGGCCGTGGTCCCTCACAGCCGAATTCATCACTATTGAGGAGAAAGTCCAGCAACTCGGCCTGGTTTCAGTAAATGAATTAGGGGCTGTGCTAGAGGTGTCACTCGAGAAGACTTCCAAGGCACTCTGGCATGCTGAGAGAGCTGAGAAGGGGTCCCACTCCCCCCGTAGCAGTCCCGTTGCAGAGAGAAAGCGTTGATAAGAAATAGCCTGTTTTCAGACAATACTCCACTGACTCCATACAGCCGGAGATCAGAGCCAGTCACCCGGATTATGCGCCAAAGTTTCCTGCTTTCACACCAATTCGAAGTGGGCCTGCCTGTAATCTCTGCTTTAGGTAACAGACTTGCCCGCAATGGTCTCATACACTGTCTTCCCACCCCGGCATCCTGTTATAAGTTTCTTTTTAGAACCCCAAGGCCAGTAATTGTCCCAAATTGTGATCCGACCTCTATGAGACTGATGGTTGGGGATGTTCTTTCTCTGCTTCACAATTACTGTAGTAGGAGATAAATGATAGGCATTTTGACCAAAGCACAGGGAGCTGAATACTAGCAGGTGACTTAGGTAATCACCAGAACTTTCGGGGAAAACATTTCAACAATCCTAAACTTCTTCATGGAGCAACAAGAGCTTCGTACTCCCCAGCAGGCACCCATCTCCTTCCTGCCAACAAACTCGTGGTTGTCTCATCCTCCTCGGGACTATCACCCTTGAAAAATACTTCCCTATAATGACTGAACGATAGCTAATAGCACCTCCCTGAACTCCCATTTATAGCAATATTTATGAAGGTAGCATGTATCAGTTGAAGGACTATCTGGATGGGAATGAATATGATATAGACGGGGAAAAAGACTAAAAACTGCACTCAGCCTAAATATTGGAAAGTGAATTCCCCACCGAGTCCTTATTTTCTCTGACCAGAGAATAAGAAAGCGGTTGAAATGAAGCAAATGGAATTTTGCTTGGTCCATTCGTCAGGTCTCACATGGTTGCAAGTAGCAGAAATAAACAGCTTTATTGCCTCCCATACCTAGGAAGGATGGGGCAGAGATGGCATGCGGCACACTGAGTGACAGTGTAGCTTGTTGGCTGAGAACACCGGTGGTGGAGACAGGTTGCCTGGATATGAATCCTCTCAGCCACCCATTACCCATGTGTGACTTTGGACAAGTTACTTAACCTCTCTGTTCCTCAGCTGCTTTATCTTGGAAAAGAGAAAATACCAGTACCTCCTCACTGAGCTGTTTGCCAATATTAGCACAGTGCCTGGCATGAAACAGCTTTTATTGTTGTGTTAAAATCTCAAAACCAATCCAGCGAAAAACCAAGCAGTAACTCGGAGAGATAGGAGAACTCAGATTTTATTATGTGCGGTCCCAGAGCAGCTAGCGCTCTGAATATCTGGGCGGTGTGCTCAGTGGCAATAATCCATATATGCAAAGATTTTACACAGGTTGATTGGTCAGTCTGAACTTGAACTGTTACAAACGGTGGGAGTTGCTATGGGTTACAGGCAGTTCAAACAGGAACTTAGGCAATACATCTGTTATCTAGACAGAACAATCCAAGAGGAGGATGAGTCTTCAGTTGATTTTGAGACCACTCTGCCCTTTGGACTATGCAGCAAGCATGTCTACAGAAGCAGAACAAAGAGCTGATTACAAGGTTAGTCATTTGAGTGGAAAATTCCTGAAATTTCCTCTTCATTATCAGGAACTAGACCCAAGGCTATAACGATGGAGGAAGGAGGGAGGGGTAAGAGTGTCCCAGAAAAAGGGAATGCAAGAGAAGATGCAATGGAAAGAACTGGTGGACCTATGTGGTCAAATAGAGAAAAGAGGGGACATGGAATTCTAGCTGTCAGCCACCACCCTCTGTAAAGATTCCCGCCAATCTTCCATTTCTCCTTCTCAGAGTAAACCAAGAGGACAGTGACAGTAGCATCTGCAATTAAAAACAACAACGACGACGACAACAACAACAAAACAACTCCAGCTGCCACTAGTCAGCTTCCTAAAGAAATCACCACAATGGCCGAGGAGTCATTCATTGACTTCTCAGCGCAGCCCAGGCTCCCGCCAGTCCAGGTCTCAGCTGAAGGCAGCTGGTAGGCTTCCCCTTCACTCCTGAGTCTGTCAGGCCAGGTGCTCACGGTAAAAACACAAAGGATGAGGTCCTGCGGGAAGGGCTCGAGGCATGGGAAATTTACAAATTCCAAAGCTTACAGCTACGTATGCGTTGTGCAAATAAATCATTCAGGGACTCAGGAGGCACAGTTCTAACTGAAGCAGTAAATTGTGACCCTAAAGCTAAACTTAACCACAAAGCATCCATCAGCATCGCACAACACATCATCAGGTAGCAGCGCCATCCATGCAAAACAGTTCATTACCGTGTATGTTTCAGTAGTTCGGAGTGGCGGTACAGTGTCTCCAACCCCCGAAGACAATGAGACGGGAAGCCGCAATGTAGATAAAATAGACTTACATCTAAGGTCTCCGCACAGTGCAAACTCCAGAAAAGCGATAGCATTCTTTTATTGTTCTAGTTACCTCTTGCCCAGAAAAACATAACAGAAATCCAGATGAGCGATTAAAACTCACACCTAAGCTCTTAGTTGCCGATGTCTGGGGAAGTGGGGACTGAAGAGAATCCTCCGTTGTCACCCAAGTATAAATGGAACTGGAGATTTTAGGCAGGGAGCATTCAGGATTTTGGATCAAAACGAGAGTCTGTATGAAAAAGGACTTCTCACTTGGCATTATTGGAAACGTTAAAAGGGAGAAAGTGAAATTCGACTTATTTGGTTTTACTTGTTGATTTTGCTCTAGAAAAATACTAGATTTGTGAGAAAATTAAGTCTTGGTTTAAAAATTTTGAGATCACAGATGATTTTTACATATCCATACTATCTTTTCAACCCATCGCCATGGCAAATAGAGGCAAATGAAAGCTAAAATAGTAACATTATTATGATTATAGATGCAAATGTTTCATGGCATAGAAAAAGTTCAATTAATTCTACTCTTCATATAGCAACTTCTTTCTAACTTTATATGTATCTCCACTGGATGTTTAAGCCGCTTTTGAATGGGGTCTTGGTCTTAGATGTCTTTTATCAAGCACAGTGTTTAAAAGCAACACTCCCAGACTGATTCACTAAATATTAAAATATAGAGTTCAGGAAGTATGACAATATTCTGAGAGACTTATAAAAAAAAAAAACTATTATTTCCTCCTTGCTAGAGAGGAAAGAACGTCTTGCCTCCCAAGACTATGGACCATAAGGAGGTGGCTTCTAAATAACAATCAAATCAAGACACTATTCAAGTTCTATACTGGAACAAAAATAGCTAATATCATTTCTTTTGTACTCAAATGTATTTTTTTTTTAAGATGCTGAGAGTGGAACGCGACAGACAGGAACCATGTCAACTGACAAAAGAATCCTGATTCCTTTTCCCAACAATGGTGATTAAACAGGAAGATGGATTTGCTGGCCCCATCCTGCCACGCGTTCCGGGGACTCTTGGAGTGAAACATTTACAGGATCAAATGATGAGAAAACCGTGATCCTGGAGAACTGACGACAGCTCCGTAGCATGTGCATTGCTCTATCACAGAAAAACCATCTTTTTGGAAAGAGTTATAGTGAATTGCTGAGTCTTATTCCTGATTAAATATACTTAATAAAATGATTCTGGAGTATGAACTAAGTAACATGAGGGAATCATTTTCAGAGGACTGCGTGGACTTCCCAGTGGCAGACTGAACACACGGACACCCAGAAGGAAGAGGCTGGTAACTAACTGGTCAACCCCTGGTTGCGAAAGAACTTGCCTTACTTCTCAGCCTTTAAAATCCAAATGGTCCCCGTCAACACCCATAGGAGCTGGAGAGGAAAGCTGGATTGTAGCCCGGGACGATAAGAACAGGAATTCCTAAACGCTCCATAAGCTCCATAAAGAAACAGCTCGGCAGTGGCGTGTTACCCCCTCTTCCTGTCAGAACCAGTGCTGGGCCAGTTCTGGGACGCACACCCCGTCTATAAGAAATGCTCTCCGTGCATGCTGTTCCTTTTCAACACTGGTGGATTAGGGTTTCTTGAATTTGTGTAGTGATGTCCCCACCCATTGAGACACTTGAACCTCTAACAGGGCTATCTTTGGCATCATCGGTTACTACTTACCGAGGTGACTTTTCCCCCCTATGAAATAGAGTATATGTCAATTAAGGGTTTTTATATCCTTTACACAAAGTAATGTTAGGAAAACAAGGCATGTCTGCTACACTTATGGAAATTGTCAGAATACTGTAAAGAAAAACATACTCCTGTGTCTCTTTATTGTCACTATACCAACGCTGCTTCACTTCTGACACCACATGTGTGTTTTCCACACATCAAGCAAATCTGCAACACCAGCTGGGTGTCCTACAATTTAACGCAATTCTGATCCCATCCACCTGGAGGTAGCATCGTACCCCACAGGTTAAAGGCCTGGGTCCCACGAGACGGCAGACACACAACCCCGTCTCCCGCACGCGAGCACACACACACACACACAGGCACATGTGCTTCGAACACCAATAGCAAGTCCAAGTTGCTACCTGTGCTCCTGGTTGACTAGAGGTCTCCACTACTACCTCCTCGGATTCGATTAATATGCTGGAGCAGCTCACAGAACAGGAAACCAGTTTTACTAGATGACTGGCTTATTACAAATGATACTCAGGGATACGAATAACAGCCAAATTGATACATAGGTCCGGAAGGGTCCTGAGCACTGGAGTTTCTGTCCTCCGGAGTTTAGGGTGTGTCCCCCTCCTGGCACATGGATGCTTCTCGTTCAGCAACCTGCAGGCTCTCTGAACCCAGCCTTCTACGGTTTTTATGGAGGCTTCATTACATTGGCCTGGTGGATTAAGTCACTAAGTTTCGGTGACTGATTCAACCTCTAGCCCTTCTTCCCCTTCCGGGAGGTTGGAGTTGGGGCTGAAAGTTCTAACCCACTAATGGAGATAGGTTCCCCGGGCAACCAGCCCCCAAGCTTAGCTTACCTGGAGCCTTCTAAAAGTCACCTCATTAACATAAACTCCGGTGTGCTTGGAAGGGGCTTGTTATGAATAACGAAAACACCTTTGAGGCTCTAAGCTCAGGAAGTGACAAAAATTTAGGAGCTCAGTGCCAGGAACAAGGACAAAGAAGATCAAATATATATTTATTATAAACCAGTGATCGGATCAGGACACATTCCCTCAAATATGGCACCTTGGCATATTGACATTGAACTTCTAGAGACGACAGAGGCAGGAAGGTCGCTCTGACCCCTCCCCACTTCTCCCCTGAAACGGGTCATAAAACCCTCAACGAAAGGGGCCCTCCCTACATTCGGGGTGCAAGAGCATCCTTCTGTCTGAAGATAGGGAGAAGAATGTGAACAAACGGGCCTTGCTAAGTCCCCTCCCCCGCCCATTCAATACTCCCATCTAACAGTTTCTTCGGCTGTTCATCTCCTTACGAGGGCTCCCAAATCACGCACAGCTGATATTAAATCAATGTGGTTTTGCTTTTGACCTGTTAACATCTTTGTCAGTTTAATTTTCAGACCCAGCCGGGGACCTTAAGAGGGCGGAGGAAAACTCTCCTCCCCGGCATCACAATATCACAAACACAACCTGCAATGATAATTTGGGCTTTTTCATTTAAGATTTCAGAACACGAACTACATTTTGATTTTGTTTTGTTTTCTGCATTATGATTTTAATGCCCATTTAATTAAACTTAATGGAGTCTAAAACTACCAAAACATATCCTTTATTTACATATTGGTACAGAGAATTATATTCTATCACAAAACGCATCTTTCTAAAGTGATGGTAAACGCTGGAATCGATTCCAGACGAGGGCTGGAGAGAAAGCTATACTAAAGTGAGAGTCTTAATGATTTAAGTATGCTAAAACATAAAGGGCCTCACCACTATCCAAAAGTTGCTAAATGACTAGAAATCATTCTCAACTCGTGAAAACGCGTTACTTTGTTCCATTTTCACCATCCATTACATTGTTCCATTTCTCACTAGATCTGGCCAATTTCACTTGAAATAGTCCTCTAGCCCCACCCTCCTCTCCATCAATGGTGACATTTCCTCCTTTCAGGCCCTTGTAGTACATCCGCAGACTCCTAACACGAATTTTTCTTCAAGACGTGTATATCCCAAGGCTCCGATCCGATCCTCGAGAACCCGGATCAGAAAGTCTAGAGTGGGCCTCTAGGTGATTCTGATCATCCAGGTTTGGGAATCAGCATATTAAGTGCTTAATTTTAATCGCACAAAAGACCAGTTGAAGGATCCTTTAAATAATAAAAGCTACTTTCTTAGGGTGTATTGTTAAGGAAACTTAGTGGTTGGCCAGTGAAGGAGAAAGGAGGGAAGAAAGGTGTCTCAAGGTCAGGAGAAATCAGTCCTACTAATGACCTTCAAGATAATGACTGTTACTCAAAAGAAGAGGTTAACAGTTTATAAGAATTTGGACTAAGCAAAATGATCTCTGGATATGCCCGATGGGAGAGCGAAGCTTTGCTTTGAGCACAACCTTCTAGGTTATCTGATTTGTTTCCTTTGAGGTAGTTTACAACTCTGTAAGTTGGAGATAATAGCAATGTAAAATAATTCTTGCCTGTAGACATGCAAATAAATTGTCTGGTGGCAGTTCAATCAACTCCCTAAACAACGTCCCTGGAGGAAAAACCAGTTTTATGTCCATTTGTAAGTTCCTGTCAACGTTTCTTTACTCGATACAAATCAGTGGTTCATTAACTCTCATTTGAACTGGTTGTAAGGTCTTGCTAGGGCGCTCATTTAATTAATGAGTTACTTAAAATATTTTGTGTGTTCATTTTATATCTGTACGAGTCATGATTTTGCCTTTTGTTAAAAATGATCCTTTAGCAGGTTCCATTCAGGAAGCTGTTAATATTCATGAGATTTAGATGGAGGTGACACCTGAGTCAGTGAGTTTATCTCACTCTTTCTTGTTTTTCTCGTTTTATTTCTCTAGCTTACCAAAAACAACAGATTTTCTTTAAGGGAGAAAATGTGATGCCCAGATACAAGGAGAATTCCAGACTTCTTGCAAACTGGATTTCTCGGTGTAAACAAATAAGTTATAACCATAATGATAAAGCGACCTCTATCTGCATAGGCTACATTTAAGGCTGATAAACTCTTGAGCGGCACACAGTTCCCTTTTCTGAAACTCCAAACCTGTGGACCAGATCCTGGAAAATATGTTAGTGCCAGTCTGCCTCCTTTGGCGACAATTCTATCTCAATGCTCTAATTTCAACACAGGAAAAAATACTCTAATGCTCTTGAAACGTTCTAAGTGTATTTTCTGAGACCAAGGATGCAAAAGAAAAACAAAGATGCTATTTAAAACCGGTACAGAAGAATGTTTCCAAGAGTTTTCTTAAGCAAAAGAGAGTATATTGATGTTAGAGGCGTTGTCCGCCATGAAGGAAGAACTAGGTGACACCGGACAGTAATTTGTAAAGTGCATACATTTATCATGGGACCGTAGCATCCGTGAGTCCCATTAAGAGTTAATCTAACTATATACTAGCAGTGAAGTGAGCGCCTCTCGTTACTGTATTCAGCATCTTCTGACGTAATGGCTTTACATTACATTGGACCAGCTAATGTACTCTAAAGCAGCCCTCCTCTCTCCAAACCTCACATACATCTTTAATTGAATTTAATTCCCTTCTGGAAAGCAAGAGATAGAGTCGAGTTAGGGCAGCCTCCAGTCCCAGTGGTGAAAACGGCATGCTAATAAGGAGACTGAGTCCAACTGGGCAATGAGTTCTCTGTGCGTGGAGAGCTGGATGGGGAAAGGCTCTGGCTTGGTGGTGATCAAGCCCATGGCAGACAGTAAGACCTCCAGAGTCATCCTACAGAGGGTACGAGCCATCGCAGGGCGGGAAAAATGTCTTCTCCTTCTACCCTTCTAGGTTTCTCAGCAGGGACCCTATAACGAAAGATAGATTAACAAGAGAAAAGCATCCAAATTTATTTAATATGAGTTTTATATGACCCAGGAGCCTTTACGAAGAAATGAAGACTTGAAGGTGCAAATAAACCTGAGTCTCTGTATGCTAGCCTTGACTGAGAGCGGAAAGCAGTGGAAACTCGCGGGCAAATACGATCAAACAGAAGGCTATGAGCTTAGGGTAGTGAACCAGGGGAAACAGAGCAAAGCCTGTTTGTCCAGATTCCTCTCAGTGTCTCTCCACCTTCAGAGATAAGGATGTTCCTTTCTTCTGGGCACAGAAAGGGCATCTCACCCTTGGGGGTCTTATGACCCACTTCGGGGGAAGGTCTGAAAACCTTTCCTGCACCTGCGGTTTCACAAATTCCCTCGGCTTATTCCACATGCTAAGGTGCCATATTCTGGGTTAGCGAGGCCTGTTTGATCAAAGTCTTCCCTGGGTCCCACTGCTAAAGATAGCCCAGCATTTTTCTTTTACCAAATATCTGCTTTTCCATCTCCACGTCAATGGCCTTTCTGCCCTTACAAGTCCCAAACCACTACCTCGCCTCACCTCTTCTCCTTCACCCTCCGTGTCACATAAGCCTTACCTGGCCCAATCTGTCCAGCCCACATATTCTTATGGAACCCTCGTATATACATACATAATAAATTTGGTCATTTTCTCCTGTTAACCTGTCTCGTGTTAATTTATTATTATTAGTCCAGCCAAAAGAACTTAGAACGGTAGAATTAATTCCTCCCCTCCCCATTGGGCAAGAGTGAGTTTTCTAGAATGTTAGCAGTGGCAACTTGGAAACAGGGTATGATTGGCTATGAGGTCAGGGATTTCCTTCTGAGGCTAGCAGGTCCCATTTTCCAGGGCACGGTGAGCTAGCCAAAGCTGAGTTGGAGGGCTGTCACTGGCATTAAGTCATCTTGACAATGAGGCATGTCCTGTAAGTTCAAGCTGAGTCAGGTTTAGGTTTGTGGCATGGACTGGGCCAACTAGCAGCCTCCATTTTGTGGGTCCCGATATATAAATTAACTTTATCGCTGCCTAAGACAGTGTCTGACTGATTCTTAAACGGTTTCATTGTTATTGTTGTCATTGTGTTTGTTCTGGAGGCGTTTTAGAATCATTCCTGGCGATAACGCTTCCCTACTCTGCTGAAAAGCCCTCGAGGACATCAACATAGTCAAGAACAAATCCTCAGTGAATAATTAGCAGTTCCTACAGTTAATTTATCATCCTATAATGAAAGAATGATAGAAAACGGTGCAGAACTGTACAACGCTATGGCAACAGTCCAGGATTTTAGAAAGGATTTGCATTATTTCATAGAAGTTGCGATCGTCTGATGATCATAGTGGACCACAGCACTAAAAAAATATAGTGATAAAAAGTTATCCTTTTTTGCTCCCTCGCCTCTACTTAAAGATTCCTCTACTCTTAGTTGTTTTAATTATTAAGTTTTCCACATGAAAAAAGCACTTCAGCCATGATGATTATTTTTGGAAAGTGTTAATGGGACAACCTGTGAAAACCTTCTTAGTCACACTGTTCTCTCATTACTGTAATTAATGACTTCCCAGTATTTCTATGTTCACCAAAGTCACGTATTGTGTATAGCAGATTTACTGACATGGGAAAAAATATAGAGCATCTTTTTCAATTGCAACTCTTATCATTTTGAAGACTTCGCTCAACTCTATCTTCCAAGTACTCTTTGAAAAATCTACGTTAAGTATTTGAATGTGTTTAATGCTAAGTTTGGTTACTGGTTCCTCTCTTCAAAGAGAAGTTTAGCATCTATCCAAGAAAGTAAATTCTCTTTAATTACAAAACACTTAAATTAACGAAATTGAAGTCGATAAATGTATTTTGTATTGAAGAGAACGGCTTTATTACATAAATGCTAAGAGCTTTGTGTTTTAAATGTTCCAATGATTATACAGTGACGATGGTAAACTCTACCTGAGCCCTGGGGGCCTGGAAAACAGCAAAGATTAAGAAATCCCTCCATTGTTTTGTGTTGTGGGGAAATGGCTTACTCGCCACCTAGAACCACCTTCCCCTACCTAGGACAAGGCCAGACACACATGGTCCACATTCATGTTCCTTACCATAAATGATTAGCTGAACTGGTTGTACCCACTGACCAGTCTGAACAAAAGCCGTACTAATAGCATCGAAATGCCGACCAAGCAATCCCGCTTTAGGAGAAACAGCTGACCCTAAGGAAACACATCTGCTCAACCGCTGGATCTTCCCACCTGCTCATTCCGCTCCCCCATACGTGGTGCTTGCTAGCCTTTTCACTTTTTTTCTTTTTTTCTTTTTTTAATAAAAGAGACTTCCTTTCTGCATGGCCTTTGAAATGCTGTTCTCCCCATCGTGCAGGTCTCTCTCCCTGCTGCAGTCGTCCGCTGCCTTATTGCAGTAATCATTTGGAATAAGGTCTCCTTTACCTAAATTTGCAAGAAATCTGGGTATAAGTTTTAAATAATACGACAGTTAGGAATCTTAGACTCTGAAATCCCAGCATCCAAAAAAAATCCTTCTCACTCCCTCTCCGCTATTTTTTTCTTTTCTTTATTTAATCCATTTGCACTGAAGATGACGATTAAGAGATGCTTCAAGGAAGAAGGACATCACCAGGATAAAACAACAGATGCGGGTAGGAGAGGGGAAGTCCCATTCATTTTTAGCCTATATAAAAATGGTACAGCGTGTGGGTATTTGCGGCCCGTATACACGAGCTGCAGAGGTTTGGAGCTGGTCACCTGATTTCTTTTCGTTGGTTTTGCATCAGCTTTCAGAGCCATCTATCTTGCCTAGCAGTCCAAGCCCCACCTGAGCAGGTATCTTCTCGGTGCATTTCAAATGTTAACGTGCAAAAGAATCTCCTGGAGGGCTTGTTAAGACTTGATGCTGGACATCACCTCCCTTCTGATTTTGATGGAGCAGGAAATTTTGCATTTCGAACAACCTTCAGGGCAATGCTGATACTGCTGACGGGTCCCTACTATGAAGGGCACTGTTCTATTATATTCCACCATCCTTAGGCAAGGAGTCCCACGCCCCCTGGCCAGGGCGGCCGTCCCCAAGGAAAGTCTTGGTCTCTGCGGAGGATGTGATAGGATGTGAGTAAGGTAATGGCTACAAATACGTCCGTAGGGTTAGCTTTGCCCCTTCTAGAGACTCTAGGACCAGAAGAAATGCAAATAAAGCAGGGCCCTTAAAATACACTCTTTTGAGCTTTGAGTAACTGCTTCAGTATCAAGCATCCCCCTCCTTCAATGCCCGGAGAGGGAGGCATTGGCTGGACAGCTGCCAGTTCCCACTGCCTTTCAAAGATAACAATTGGGCTCTGGGGAAGGCAGATTAGGTTTCTCGCTCCCCTGGGATGCAAACTGCAGCATCTGAGATAAACTTAAGAAGGAGGCTACCTGATAAATACGACTTCCTTTGCACAGCTCCCGCTGTGATTTAATGCTCCTATCCTGATGTCCTCAGAAGTGTGGATTTTGCAGCGTCAAGAAATAAAAGCAGCAAGCTCAGGCCGACCCAGAAGGAACGTGCATCCTGTTAACTCTCTGAAAGCTCTCCTTAGGGAGAAAGGCTTCCATGGGTCTTGGGTCCACCCGCATCACTGACCAGTGGCTAGAGTATTCATAAAAGTTGGGCTGACTCACCCACTCGACATAGGCGGCTTCGTGCCCAGGGCCCGATCTCGTGAGCATTCTAAGCATCACTGAATTAAACGCCTTAAAAGGGTGCACGTTATGAGATATGAATTATATCTCGATTTAAAAACAAGAAATAAAATTGCCATCAAATAGTTACACGCCTAAAAACACAAAGCCAAAATTGAGCAACTTCTGGAAGTCTAAAAGTTGAATGTGACATTCTCTCAGCCACCAGGCAAGTCATCGGCAAGTGGAGAGTCCCCGGATTCTGCGCAGCCACAGTTCACCCGCCACGCTTGGACTCTGGGTCAGTGAGAGCATGAATGCCCCTTCGAGCAAACAGTCTCCAGACATTTAGAAACAATCAAACGGATAATGATACCTATGTCTTACAAGTCACTTTATATATCTCTTCTCCAGAGAGCATCAGATAAAGCCCCTTAAAAACCCACTTCTCAAAAACAAACAAAAAAACCCATTTCTCTTTAGCAGTCAATCCTAGAGTGGGATAGTGAACAAAACTAACACTAGAAACTGTAGTCAAAAATGGTGTCCCCAAATCAATGACGCCTATGAAATGTCTGCTTGATTTGATTAGACCTACACTCTTAGGATGCATGATTTCGGTGTTATCAAGAGGTCCCGGTGTAGACATCGCCAACAGAATTTACACAATTGAATAGGAAATATTTTCAGTTGTGTTTCAGGCATAAGAATGGTTTTCCCATGACAGAGAAAAATGACAGAACTTGGCATCAGACATTGTGAGTTTAAACTCAAGTTCTGTCATTTAGACTCTCGAAGTCTTTCTTCGACTATTAAATGACAATATTAATAACTACCATTAAAGAGACTTAGAGGAGATGTGAAAATTTCTATCACCGATTCCTTCCTGCATGGAACTGAGTGCTTGTTCCAAAAGTTCATTTTTTAACCAGTTTGGGCCCAGGTTGCTCTTCTCTCCATCCTGTGACAATGTATCCCCGGGCAACCGTGGTCCTAGGCCAAGTGCCATCCTACTTGACCAAAAACCAGCATGAGCTAATGTTACTCAGTGACGTCACATCTATCACATTAATGGCACCTCAGAAATGGAATCCGTGCGACGGCCTTTTCTCGAAGTCTCTGATTTTACCTTAAATCAGAGCTACTCATTCATGAGGCAGGAGGAGATTCTAGGACCTTTAAGTGACAGCTCATTAAGTTCTAGCTTAGCAAAGATCTCATGCGATGGACCTACGGATTTCCAAATCTATCATTTGGTTTTTGAAGTAGAGAAAATGTCATAAAAAAGGACCCAAATATGCTCATCATTGCTACAGCATCATATATTTTTTAAAATGTTTCCTCAAGATGCTATATCAAAAGCGTCATTAGCCTGAAAACCAGGATACTACGAAGGACTTATTTTATTTTAAATAAAATCATTTTATTTTAAAATGCAATTTATCAAAAAGCCTTGGTTGAAAATACGTGTTGCCAAAGGTCTTTCTAAAATATAGCTTCCTAATGGCTTTCAAGGTTCTTTTTCTCCACAGGACTCTTCCTTCAAACAGAATCTTCTGTGGAAGCAAATACCTGATGGCTACAAGGCGGAGCTGTTGGGGTTGGAGCAGGTGCTGCCGGTTGAGGCCCCACCCACTCTGCAGCTCCCTGACCCCCCTCCCCAGATTTCACACCCTAGGGGCACTCAACAGGCGCTTCTGAATCCACAGAACACAGCAAAGCACTATTTGAAAACCACAGTGTTAGCCGATTTCCTCTTATACAGTTTCCCGAGCACTGCTACCTACTTTTTAATATTAATAATAGCTAAAGTTACTACAGCTTAACGATAAACCAGTTCTGTGCTAAGAGCCTCACTTGCTCAAATCATCTCAGTTAATCTTAACTTCCACCCATAAGCATTTACTAACAGCCACTACACTGTCCTTTCAAACAGGATTTGCTGCGCCTCCGGTTCATTAGTCCAACAAGGCCAAACTGTGAACTAGATGAAGAAGATTTTTGCCTTCACTTCCTGTATCTCCCGCTTCTGCTCTTTCCCCTAGAGCCTTGAGCGCCAGGTATTAAACTGTCTTTGGACCATCAATTTTTCTCAGCACCTATCTGCAAAGTGTTCACTCCACATCGGGCATTAAGGCGACCGAGATAAATGAGAGCTTCCCTGACTTCCAAGAGCCGGTCCAGCAGGCTTGCTCAGGCGCTAGTTTACTCTTTGCAGGAAATGGCTGTGCTCAAAGAAATGATGCCGTTTAGATTTTCTTGGGAAAAATCCTGATTTGAAATATTCAAATCCAGATCCCACGATCTCTGATCTGAAACCCTTGATGTCAGATCTGTTTCAGAATTGAGACTCTTTCAGATTCTAGAAAGGTAAGGTAGAACTGAAAACGTTGTAGCTGTCAGGACAAACTAGATTACACTCCAGTAACAAAAATCTCCCAAACCCAAGCTAGTGGGAGCTCTGCTCTGCATCTCTTCCAGGTCCTGGGACAGCAGAGCAAGCACTGGCAGGAATCCCAGAGGTCAAGAGAGCTAAAGCTGATTTCGAGCTGCTCCTAAAACTTCTGCTCGGAAGTGACATATACCACATCTGTTCACATTGCATTGGCCGAGTCAAGTCACGTGGTCATCCATAACTTCAAAGGGGAAGAGAATTGCAACCCCACAACGTGCCCAGGGAGTGGAGAGCTGGAAACATTTGCTACACAGCCCTTTCGATTTCCACAGCCATATGTCCTGTAACGAACCCAGCAGAGTCCGCCATAGCAAAGAGTAGTAAAATGCAATAACCACACCACACACACACAAAGTGAATATTTATACTACGGGGGGTAAAAAGAAATTTTGCATAACCTCACACTGGTTCACTTCAGGTCTTGTAGACAGTTTGGGGGCCAGCCTTCTAAAATTTTTTTCAGGCTTTGGGCATTTCGGAATTAAGATAAAGGATGTGACCGTGTGCTATGCTCAGATTCATAGCTTTTGCTCAGTTTTATATTTTATTATAATTTGATTCTTTTCCATAAAGACATCGTCCATTTGTAAAATTAAATGTAGAGGCAGCGTAGCCATGACTTTGAACCCTGTAGATGGACTGCCAGCTCCGCTACTTATTTCCTGTGTGTAACTCTGTACAAGTAACTTAACCTCCTTGTGCCTCGGTTTCCTTTTTGGTAAAAGTGTAAAAATGATAATAACAACAGGGTTGTTATAAGGATTAATTGAGATACTATGTGGAAAATGCTGAAGACAGTTATAAATTTGAGCTATTAATTAAATGACATAATTCTCACATTCTTACATTTTAAAACTCCTGTTGGAAAACTAAAATTACACTCTCTACTTTTCTCACTTTCTCTCCCAAGTCAAAACACTGTGTGTTACATCTTGGTGTCAATTTATTATTGCTGAGGAAAGTAAGCTGATCAGCAAACCCAATGCCTCTCACCCCTATCCCAAGACATTTACACTTTTAAATAGGGTACAGTGGTTCTCAAACTTGAGAATGCATCTGAATCACCTGAAGGGCTTGTTAAAACTCAAAGAGCTGGAATCTACCCCAGTTTGATTCGGTAGCTCTGGGTGGGGCCCAAGATTTTTGTCTCACAAATACCCAGGTGACGCTAAGCTGCCGGTCAGGTGGTGTGACATTTTGAGAACCACTGCTCTAAAGGAACGTTTGGGATTACAGGCAAGACAGCAGTCCTGTGGGGAGACAAACTCCAATAGCAATACTTCGCAAACAAGGCTGTGCTTTAAAACACAAGGTTTCAACCCGGCTGTGCCTTGGAATCTCCCAAGGAACAGATTTTTTCAATTAAAAGAAATTATTTTTTACCTTTTATAATTTTGATTTTGCTTTATTGTGGTAAGAACAGTTAATACGAGATGTACCTGCTTAAATTTTTAAGCATATAATACGTTATTATCTACAGGCGCGATGTGCAGATTTCTAGAACTTACTTGTTTTGCATAACTGAAACTTTACACCCAGCTAACAACTCCCCATCTTCCCCTCTCCCCAACCCCTGGAATCCACCATTCTACCCTCTGCTTCTATGAGGAATCGTGCATTATCTGTCCTTCTGTGACTGGCAAATTTCACTCAGCGTAATGCCCTCCAGGTTCATCCTTGTTGTTGCATATGGCAGAATTTTCTTCATTTTCTAGGGCTGAATAATATTCAATTGTATATGTATGTACCACATGTTCTTTATCCATTCATCCATCATTGGATATTTAGGTTGTTTCCATATCTTGGCTATTATGAATAATGCAGCAATTAAAACGGGAGCGCAAAATCTCTCTTCAGGATCTTCATTTCAATTTTTTTGGATTTACACCCAGAAATGGGATCGCTGAATCATACAGTAGCTCTATTATTAATTTTTTCACGAACCTTCACATTATTTTCCATAGTGGCTGCACCATTTCACATTCCCACCGACACTGCACGAGGGTTCTGACTTCACAGCCTCTCCAACACTTTTATTTTTTTTGATGAAAGCCATCCTAACGAGTATGAAGTGATAGCTCATTATAGTTTCGATTTGCATTTCCCTTGATGTTGAGCGCCTTTTCATATATTGCTCTCGGTGGCCATTTGCATGTCCTCTTTGAAGAAATGTCTATTTAAATCCTTTGCTTGACAGCATGGTACTGGTGTAAAGGCAGACATATGGACCAATAGAACAGAATAGAGTCCAGAAATAAATCCATGCATATACAGGGAGCCAAAAATACACAATGAGAAAGATAGTTTCTGCAATAAATGGTTTTGGAGAAACTGGATGTCCACATGCAAAAGAATGGAACTGGACCCTTAATCTATGGAATACACAAAAATCAGCTCAAAATGGATTAAAGACTTAAACGGAAGACCTGAAACTATAAAACGCCCAGAAGAAAACATAGAGGAAGTACTTCTTGGCAATTGGTCTTGGCAAGGATTTCTTGGACGTGACACCGAAAGCGCAGGCAACAGAAGCAAAATAGACAAGTGGGACTACATCAGACAAAAAAGTTTCTGCAGGGTGAGGAAAATCATCAACAAAATGAAAAGACGCCCTACGGAATGGAAGAAAATATTAGCAAACCCTACATCTGATAAAGGGTTAATATTCAAAATACATAAGGAACTCCCACTGGGAAGGTTTAAAATGCTAATGCCTGGGATCTGCACCCTGAGAGTCTGGGGTGGGGCCTGGACAACAGGATTTCTCAAAGCCCTTCAAGTGATACCAATGTGTGATCACGTTAGAAAGCCACTGTTCCTACGGCGTTTCCTGAAATATTGAACCAGTATTCTCTAGTTTGAAAAAAACAATGGATATATTTCTCAGCTCTCTTTCCTCAGCAGTAACACACTGAAAACTTTTGTTTCGCTCTAGGAGAGGAAGGGAAAAAATTTTGGAGCCTGATCATGCTTTAGAAACACATGTGCTGCTATGTTTCCTCTTATTGGGAAGTGTTGGCCCAGAGAGTGGCTTCTCGTCCTATTTGCCACCATGGCTCAAGGTTCAGGGTGTAAGGACTGGCAACTGCACTTGGTGGCCTTCATTTTACCTCTGACGGGTGGTCACAGAAGCAGCAGCCTCCAGATGATCTAAGTATATTGGGCTGGTGCTGTGGCCTCTTCCTGGAAAACCTGTTTTTTTCCACCTTCCATTTGCAAATTAGCTTCATATTTTGACTGCACTGCTGAAGATCTATGTTCCGTTCATTTTACATGAAGTTACAAATGCTAAGATTTCGCCAATTGCTGGAAATAGATTTCTAGATAAAGGCTGAAATGAGAATAAAACTTGTGTCACAAGAAAGGAAAACAAAGATGAGAGGACTCAAATTAGTGGGCGACACAAGTAAAATCATTTAAATGGCCTGGAGTGTCTGGGCTGACTTACAGCAATAACTAATGGAAATGCCTCACACTACCCTTTATTAATGCTTAACTGCGGTGTCCAGGTAAAAATGGAGGAAACGAGATATTTACTTACTTTTGTTCCTGAAACTCCAGTAAAACAACTGTAAAAGCATTAAAACATTTCACCTCAAACTGACAAGAAGTGGAGAAAGACAAATGACGGTACCAAATATTTGGAAGCTGAAAAGCAGATGGATGAGATCAGCAAATTAGCAGAAAGCGGCTCAATCCTACAGGAGCAGCGGGGAAAGCCACAATGCAGGTTGATTTATATCACAGACCAGGGGTCAGGAAATAAAGTTTGACTGGAACGCGGCCATGCCCATTTATTTAGCTATTGTCTATGGCCGCTTTGATGATACAGCTGCAGCGTGGAACAGTTATGGTTTGACAGATGAGCAGCTGTAAGGTCCACAAAGCCTAAAGTATTTATTATGTGGCCTTTTAGATGTTTGTTGATCCCTGCCATCGATTAGTTCACAGGCTCAAGAACTGACAATATCGAGTGGCTTGGGGAGTTGGGGAGAAGGTGAAGTTATATTAAGGGAGAGGGGCTTAAAAGTGTGATTAAGAAGCAATTAGATTTCTAGTTTCCCAGATCCAATACAAAAGGAACATTGAGATTCAATGAAAAAGGGTGGGTCATAGAAATTAAAAATAAAGAACTCAATGGATGGGTGAGAAGATAAAATCAAGCATAGAATTGCTCAAAAATAGAAGGAAAAAAAAAAAAAGGATAACTACAGTAGCCCAATATCTGGATGTGCTAAGATATCCGGAAAGCGAAAACGGCACACAGGAAATCATGGATGAAATTATTTTTAAAATTTCACGTCCTGAAGAGCGCGAATGTTGAGATGGAACTGGCCCAGTGTGTGCCCAGCAAAATGGATGATCAGAGACCCCCGCCAAAGCCCGTCATGAAAGAGAAGAACAGAGACGAGCCCTCCAGCTTCCAGAGAGAAAATCCACGTAAAGCAAAGGGTCAAATATCAGAATGGCTTTGGTCTTCTCGACAGCACCTAGAAGGACCTAGAAGATACGCTTGGGAGCGATACCTTCAAAATTCTCAAGAAAAACGGTGCCATCTTCCGCTTGGCACAGAGAGAAATTCAATAAAATTTGGTAAACTAGAACAAGTTACCATCTTTATTCCTCACTGGTATTTTGTTTCCAAGTCCCCTAGAGGGATGTTACCTGGACAAACTATCCCAATAATACGAACGTCCATGCCCATTCCGTTTTGCCTAACACGGTCATAGGATTCCATACATGACCACTGTATAATCAGATGCGTCTCCATGTTGTCCAGGCCGCCGCCATCTCTCACTCAAAGCTTTCCATTACTCTCCTAAGTGATCTCGCTGAGTCTACTTTGGCCTCCTCGATCTCATCTTCTCATAGCAGCAAGTGAATTTATTTTTAATGGATCAAGTCCATCTCCTAGTTGATACTGTCCAGTGACTGGCCATTGCTTTTATCATAAATTCTGCACCATGGACTATAAATGCCTGCATGATGGGCCCTCAGCTCCTTCTCCAGCCTCATCTCACTCACTGGTTTCTGGTCACTGTGCCTCTACACATGGCGCCTCTTCTATCTGAAACTTCTATACACCACTGTTCACACGGCTGCCTCTGCCATCCTCACAGACATCATTCCTGACCATGGAGTCTAAAGGATCTGCCCACTGCCATCATCCTCAGTCATAACATACTGTTCTCTTTATTCGCATTTACAGAACAGTGTAGCTACCTGTTTTATTGTCTGTGTCCACACGAGTGTAGACTCTATGAGGGCGGAGATGACGTCTGCTTTGTACACCATTTTCCCACACCGTCGACCATACTATGTGCTCAGTAAAGCTTGTTTTAAAAAGAAAGGACAGAAGAGATGGAGCAAGTTAAATTCTCGCAGTTCAGCAATGGTAATATCAAGTTGTAGACTTAGGTCACTGTAATAATGAGATTCCGCTACGGAATTCTGCCCAAATTTCTGGTTTTGGAATGTAGGGATTCAGCTGACATTCTAGATTTTCATCTATGGTACCCAGGTATTCCAACACTGGTTTCTTCTCAACTATCGTTATTCTCCAGCTTGTCCTTCGCTTCCGGTGTAGCCAGTTGGCAGAAGGAAGGGTCCCAGATTGCAAAATCTAACCATTTGATTTACCCCACTTGGCAAATGATGGCTATTGATGGCTTAGAGTTCCCGTTTGGAAAAACTGATGCCACTTATATGAAATATTCAGAACAGGTAAATCCAAAGAGACAGAAAGCAGATTTTACTTGTTGCCTAAGTCTGGTACTTGATTGCAGAAACTGGACGGAGGGGGAAATAGGAAATGACGGTTTGATGAGTTTCTTTTCGGGCTGATAAAAACGTCCTGGGAAAAGCTAGCTCTGACGGTTGCACAGCACTGTGAATACACTAAGTGCCTCTGAAATGTACACTTTAAAATGCTTGTGATGGTAAATTTTACGTATATTTTACCACAATAAAGAAATTGATCCCATGTGCTTTTCTTTTACTCATTCTAAAAATAAGGGACCATTAATTATGAAAGACGACCTAATTCTAGTTCTTTTTTTTTTTTTTTTTTTTTAGGCGAAAACCTTGGTTGACCTCTCACAGATTGCAAGGACTGTCAGGCTTACAATCCTTTATTTTTGGGTTTTTTTATGTCACAGTATTCCACTTTCCTGTGGTTCCATCCAAGGACTAACCAGGCCCGACCCTGCTTAGCTTCTGAGATCAGACAGGATCGGGCTTGTTCAGGGTGGCATGGCCGTAGATGACAACCTAATTCTTAAGACCCCTTTGTCAGACACAAAATCGGGTCCTAAATTGATTTAAAAAAAAAAAAATATGTCACTGGTTTGGGGAAACTCCTACTTCCTCATCTCCCGTCGATTTCATGAGGTGCAAGGACACTATTTCTCCCTCAATTCTATGATAGCCAGAATTCTACTGGTGCTTCCTCTGTGCCTTTTTATTTAATACTTTTTAAACTAAGTACTTTTACTTAACTGATGATACATTTTTCAAATGCATCTTGCAACTAGAATAATAATCAATATAATCACCCATTCAATTTCCATAGGGTAAGAGTCGGAAGCAAAATTACTTTCGAAATGCAAAATCAAGCATAAATTTCCACGAAAATACGACTCTTTCAAAGACAGGTTTACACTGGGCAGAATAAGTGGAAGCCTTTACTTTGCTATTTTATATGCATCAAAACCAGAAGCCAATTTGCAATAATGTTTAGCCTTTGTCCATGTTAAAACTTTAGCACTGATAACCATCTGTGTGGTGTGTTTTCTTCACTTCTCCACGGCACTTGTCCTTCCTGGAAGTCTGTGTCACAACTGAGGATTGATAACTGATGATTAATAGGGTCGCACACACACTACCTTAGGGAGGAGGAGGAAAACTTGATGTTTTCAGCACAGCACAGAAGCCTTCTCAACTTGCAGGGCTGAAAATAACTTCTATGCTTTCGGTTGGCCTTGCCTACGTCTTTTAAATGAGGGGACAAACCTAGAAGCTTGCTTACAGCCAATTGGATTTTCTCGACCTTTGAACAGTGGATTTATTCCAACGAAGGTACTGCTGTGTTTAAGCTTTTACATAGTTGAGGCTAAACTATTTCTTAAACAAATTAAACACTGTCCATGCTTCTCATTTTCGAATGAGCCTTCGGATATGGGAGCTGGTTTTCCTTCCCAAGAGAGAGCGACATGTAAGAGTTACCTGTGGGTACGAAGTGGCATATGGCTAACTATGGGAGAGGAAGGGCAAAATGCTTCTATATTTCACTAAGTGCCAGGTGCCTGGGGAATGAAGTTACCAGCAAATACCAGAATGGCCTACAGGTAAACATATGGCATTTCTCATAATAATCATCTCTTAAAATCTCCCAAAAGCACCGTAAAAAATTCACCAATAGTTTATTGCACTGCTGGAAATCCAGTGTCACAAAAGGTCAAAGTTTGTCGACAAACTGGTATATATGAATGAACTTGACCTTCGACATTTATAAGGAAAGACCAGTTGCATGTTATTTGTCTTGCCCACGTTTTGTTGCTCACAGAAAAGAGTGTGGGTTCCTCTTCCTCTACAAATTGAACAAAAATAAAAAATGATCATGGGTAGTAAATTGCTATTAACTTCACGGATGTCATTCATCCCTTCATCATTCAAGCTAGCAAAACTTACTGACACGCTGGCAGGTGTCAGACCTTGTCGTAGGTTCGTGATATGTAAGTAGGAGAGACCGACATTGTTTATAACTTCAGAGTTTATAATCTCACAGCAACACACAGATATAAGTAATTACAGACAAGTACCATTTTAGAAAACACAAAGGTTTCCTTCATCAAGTAATTTTCTCAAAATACTAAATACTACCCAATTATATTTGGCAAGAACACATTACTTTTTTCCCACTTTTTAGATTTCAACTAGAGTTGACATTCGACGCTGTTTTATATTAGTTTCAGGTGCACAGCATAGTGGTGAGACATTTCTATAATTTACGAAGTGATCTCCCAATTAGTCTAGTCCCCACCTGGCAGCATACGTGGTTATTACAATATTCTCGACTCTGTTCCCTATGCTGTACTTCACGTCCTCGTGACTATTTTGTAACTGCCAATTTGTACTTCTTAATCCCTTGACCTTTTTCACCCGGCCCCCAACCTCCCTCCCATCCGACAATCCCCAGTTCGTTCTCCGTATCTATGAGTCCGCTTTCATTTCGTTTGTTCATTTACAAGAACACATTACTTCTTAATATAGGAACAGAAAATGTGCCCCCAGCCACTCTCTTTACACATATAATAAAGGTCGATCTCTCTCATGAGTTAAATAAACCACGCTTACCACAGAGACTTTCCTGGGAGCAGCAATGGTCTAGAAACCACTGGCCCAAGCAGCCAGGGGAATGCTCTCCATTTCTCGATAAGCTTTGATTTGGTGCTGCGCTTGGTGAAACCGAGACCCGAGATTTTCTTTCCAGCTCTTCTTTGTAGACCAACTGCCATGTGGGTTGGCAGAAGCGTGCTTATGTGAGAACTCAAGCACACTTTCCTGTTTTAAAAGTTAGGGAGGCCTAAGTAGGGCAAGCAAACAGACGAAATCCCCAAAACTTGAAGTTTTAGTACCCGAGGCAATGACCCAGTAAGCAGGCAGTGATCCTCCCATCTACCCGGCACAGTAGACTAAATTAATACTTCTTGAAATTCTTTGAAACTGAGACTATCAGGTAATAGACTAGTTGCCTGGCATTACGAAACCATCTCGATAAACTCAGCCATCCTTTAAGTGTGACTAGCAATGGGCCAAGCGAGCTGGGAATATGCCATGAATGAGCCAGGTCAATTAAACTGAAATAAAAATTCTACACCTTAAGCTCTCTTCTAAAAAGCTTAATTTAAAAAGCAAATTAGCACAGAGACAAACATAAACGAAGAGGCAAGGTTATTGCATACTTAGCACCAGATTTATCAACTGAATCATAATTAGAGGTCCTGTGACTGAAATAATGCAATTTGATGCTACATTTATTCCAGCGAGATATTGATCGTTCTAAAAGACACAAAGCTAACCTCAAGAACGTCACCAAATATTGTAGAAACTCACTTGCAATCCTAACATTGTGTCCAATTATTTTCCCCAATGGAGAGTGGGTGGGTACAACTGGTTCCTGAAATAGAATCCATGGTGGAGGCACTGAGAAGCGATGAAGTTTCTGACCCTTTGGAATTTCTGGGCACTGATTTGAGTGTCGGAAGAACTAAAAATAATTTTGCGGCAATCGAATAAACTGTTAGATTTTCTGTTTTTTTTTCCTGGTTTACTACAACTCTGCGTATCTGGAAAACTCTGATCTAAATAAAAGGTATTTCCAACTAATCATTTGAGGCTGAGATAGCTCATAGCTTAAACACAAAAAAGGAGGGCACCCTGGTGGGGTGACAGGGAGTGTCCTGCAACGTAGGACACTTGTCTTCATGAAGAGCACTGCAAGGGTATGGTTAGTACAAAAGGGTAAATACTGATGATGAGCCATCTTCCAAGAGGAACCATCTTTTTTTTTTTGTAATCCATGAACAATGAGGCCAATCTGGAACTGGCAGCCTTTTCCACAATTGGTGATGTCACCAACTTTGAATCCAGCAGTTTGTCTTTCTCTTTTGTGAAAACGTGTACCTGAGTTTGGAGTGTCTAAGCCCTCGACTCTTGTGCACTATATTAAGCTGACATTTTGGAACTCGGTCTTATAAATAATACATAGATATTGACTGAGCAACTGCTATGTACCAGGCACTGTAGGGTGGCAGTGAGAAAGCAATGTCCTGCTCTCAGGGGAGAGAGAGAAATCATAAACAGGAAACCAACCACTCAGTGTCCAAGCCATGAAGACACAGAATAATGGGGATGCTATAAAAGCAAGGGTGGTCAGAAAAGGTGACTCTGGTGAGTGAGGCAGAATTTGAATGGGCCTCTGAATGGAATCGGGGGCAGATCCTGCCAAAAATGTGACTTCCGGGTACAGAAAAATATGGAGAAAGAGTGGGCCTGGCGGAGGCCCCCAGGAACAGGCTTACTGAGTTCAAAGCCTTTTTGGATGTTTCTTGTTTGATTCTTTGGTCCTCTTAAAGACCTCCCTTTTTTCAAACAGGAGAACAGTACTAGATTTGGGTATTTAATACCTGCTACATGGTTCAAGACAAGCAACTCGAAGAAGTAAATGTAGAAGAATTTCATCACCCATCGCACAGCTGGAAATTCCTGCCTTAAAATGACATAGCCATTTAGACAGGTGACCAATCTCTTCATTTGAATGACATTTTCCAAAATGGTTATTCATATTTTCCTCCACCATTTTGATACACTTTTTGTATGCTTCCTGAACCATTAACATAACTAGTAGCACTTAATTTATAATACTAAAGCAATCATGGTATCTGAAGTTCAAAAATTTATGACTTTCAGGATGCCAATCACAGGAAAGAGAGAAAGGTAAAAATTAGGAAAAGTTAAGCAAAGGAAATAATATGGTTTAGGAATGTAGAATTATTCAGTAAAGATGAAATTTAAAAGCTTTCTGATTTTATGAAGTTTTTAAATGACTAGCTCGCCTTTCTTAATTCATGCCTTTAGCAGTTTTAGCTGCTAGATTCATGAAAAAAAAAAGAAACAAAGTGTCATTAATATTTCTTCATAACAAGTCTCTTAAGTGGCAAGGGACAAACACGGTACTTTTCCTGGGCTCAGCATTGTAGTATATGTTAATTGCTGACATTATACTCTTAACCAGACAAGAAGCTTTTCTTTATCTTCTAATCAAACCCTTAGACTATATTTCTGGACAATTTCAGTATCATATCCTTGTTATTATCCAATCCACTCTTTAAAGTGACTTAGAAATTCCAAAATGTAGCCGACTGTTTGCATGTGTGCATTTGTGTATTCGCTCAGTCTATTCATCTATATTCACTAAATACCTACACGTTGCCTCTTCCACTCCCATTTCTTCTGCTTAAGGAAAATGGCAAAAGTGCAACTTTCCGAAAATAGACTTGAGATGAATTAAAGATGGCTGCCGATTCTTTGTTTTCTCCCATCAAGAAATGGAGGTTATTTCTCTTTCCTTGAATCTGCTTTACTGTGACTGCTTTAACCAACAGAACACAACAGAAGTCAGGCTGTCCCGATTTCAGACCCGGCTTTTAAGAGTTCTAACGGTTTCCAGTCCTCCCTCTTGAGAACGCTCATATTTAGAATCCCAGAGCCACCATGGAGAAAGTCCCACTCCCCTTCTGGAGAGACCACATGGAGAAGCCATGTGGAGAGGGAGAGAAGCACAGCCATCCCAGTGGCCCAGGCAAGCCTCCAGAAGACTCTAGACTCGGCCATTATCCGATTACAACTATGAGACCCCGTGGAAGGCTAGTAAGAAGGCTGCCCAGTTGAGCCTGGTCAACTCACAGAACTATGAGAGAGGATAGAAGGGCTTTGCTCTAAGCCACTACATTTTGGGATGGTTGGTTATACAGTACTAAATAACTAAATGAGCCTCAGTGGAATCTGGGGGTCAGCAATGGGATACTCCCACACATACTCTACACTCCCAATATTTCTGAGGTCAGTATTCCCATAGAGGCAATGCATGGTCAGATGATTACAAAATTTCTGCCTTTATTCAGAAAAGAATCACTGCAAAGGATTCATTTCCTTCTAGTAGTGAGCTGGTTATTCAGGGAGCTAGATAAAGGCAGCCCGTTAAGTACTCTCTGAGAGGGTACTGGGGTAACTCACTGGTTGGGAAAACTACAGTTCCTACTGGCCAGGGCACAGCCAGTGTCTCTGGAGACAGATGTTCCAGCTACTCAGTTCCGCTGTGCCTCAGGGCTCACACATAGCTCATCCTTGTCCCCATCCCCAAGCACAAGCAGACTGATAATAATTGCCCAACACCCTTCAGAGACACTAGAGTTGCCTTTCTGATGTACGAAGCAGACCATACCGGTCAAATCTTAAAGATGATCAGTACTGCCTCTCCTGCTCATCACTTGCTTCCAGGATGATGTCCGAAACTCCTCAGCAAGACACAGAATAGACTCTTCATATCCTCGTGTATTAGTTTCCTGTGGTTGTCATAACAATTTACCATAAACTTCATGGCTTAAAACAACAGAAATTTATTCTCTCACAGTTTTAGAAGCCAGAAGACTAAAATCAAGGTATCAGAAAGGCCATTCTCCTTCTGAAGGCTCCAGGGAAGAATCCTCTGCCTGCTCCAGTTTCCGGCGGCTCCATCACTCCAATCTCTGCCTCTTCACACGGCCTTTTCTGTGTATGTATGTGTTTGCCTTTCCTTATAAGGACACTTGTCACTGTGTTTAGGACCCACCTGGATAATCCAAGATCATCTCATTTGGAAATAATTTATTTGCAAATGCAAAGATCTCTTTTCCAAATAAGGTCATATCCACAGGTTCCAGGTGGATGTATCCTTTGGGAACCACCATTCAACCCACGACACCACACTTCTCCATGTCATCACTTTTTCCCCCTTGTCCCTAACCCAATGTATGCTGTGATCGGCATACTGTTTGCCACTTGTACTTCTCATGACACACTGTTCTTTCACGTGTCTGTATAATTGTGATCACATGACAGTGCCCTTCTGACGAGAATGCCATTTGCTGGTGGAATAGTCTTCGAGACCAGTTCAGATGTCACCTCTTTCATACAACTTTCTCAAAATCTCACACTCATTGTCCTGGGTTTCACACGGACACAGCTAAGTGATTAATAAATACTCACTGAATAACTTGGGTCCAGCTTGGCTTAAGAATAGATGTATATTGGTTCTATCCTCATCTATCAGGTAGAATACTGGGCTCTTATTACTTTGGGATCACAAGGCTTTCTGATCTTTAAAAGACCTTTGTTAAAACAGACATGTATCAAACACTTTATCCCCCAGTGTCAATTAATGCACTTGGGGTATAATTAACAGCTGGAGGAAAGGATCCCTCTCAGAATTAAACACGAGAATAAGTGCTTAAGCAGAGAGTGACAAAATGTTCACCAACATTTCCTTTTCCTGGAGATTCTAGAAAACTATATTTTTAAGTCCCCTGTGCATTTAAGTTTGGACCATGAGACAAATGTTCATCAAAGAAATGGAGACAGAGTGATATACTCCATTTCTAGGTCTGTTCACTAAAATCTCTCAGGAGATCATCAGCTTTCTCATTTCCCTCTGTATGGCTAGAAATGAGGACTTCAAGATGACAGAACCCTATGGTGCGAGGAGCTCAGATTCCTGAGTCACTATTTGAGAAGAGAAACATAAAGATATCCAACCTGTATCAGACTGTAACAGAGCAGGAAATGCATTTTTATGTTGTTACATGTATCAGTCAGTATACCTTAGTTTATACCGTAGTAACAAACACCCCCCCTAAAAATCTCAATAGCTTCTAGTGACAAAGGTTTATTTATAGTTCATATTACATAACCGCTGCGTGACTGTGGCTATGGTCCTTGTATTTTCTTTATTCTCAAATCCAGGTTGAAGGATCAGCCCCCTATTTGGGATGTGCTGTTTTCATGGCACGGGTGAAAATGAACCAACAACAAAGCAAGGCTCAGATGCGGCATCCATCACATTTGCTCACATTCCATTGGCGAAAGTCTGTCATATGGCCACGCCTCAGTTCGCAGGGTGGAAAGTCGGCTTCCCCTATTATGGACTGAATTTCATCTCCCCAAATTCACAGGTTTAAGCTCTAGCCACCAATATGACCATATTTGAAGACAGAGCCTTTAAAGATGGAATTAAAGATAAAGGAGGTCATAAGGGTAGGGCCCTTATCCCATAAGATTGGTATCCCTATAAAAAAAGGAAAACGCACCAGGAGTAGGCCGTGTGAGGACACAACCAGAAAGTGGCCATATGCAAGTCAAGGAGAGAGGCCTCAGGAGAAACCAAATATGACAGCACCTTGACTTCAGACCTCCAGCCTCTAGAACTGTGAGACTACAAATTTCTATTGTTTCAGCTGCCCAGTCTGTGGCATTTTGTTACAGCAGCCCTAGCAAACTAATACACCCCCATAAATAGGCATTCCGAGTTACCTGGATGAGGATGATTGTCTTCTTGCATAGTGAAAGACTAAACAATCAGGGACAATTAAACCATCTACCACATTGTGCCACTGAAGTTGGGAGATGTTTGTTAAAGCAGTTGGTCAGTATGACCCCGACTTCTCAGAAGCATCTGGAGGGTAGATCGGGAAACTTGGAAGATAAAACATCCTTCTCTCTTGCTTTTGTCTGGGGCTGACTCTGCTCCTAGATTTCATAGAATGAGCAGCAGCTGGCCCCAGTGGAAGAGATGGGTGTCATAGCTACAGCACTTTGTCCTTGAAACCTAATTTCAACATTTAGGAGTGTTGTGGCCTTGGGCGAATTTCATGAACTCTTTGAGTTTTCCTTTGTTTGTCAAACAAGAATACTGCTCACTGCTTCGTAGGGCCGCTGTGAGAGGTGAGAAAATCCTAGCACACAGTAGGTTTTCATTAAATATTATTTTACTTTCTTCCTATAGTCTTCTCAGGAACTGAAGAAATTCGTCCTGAGGGGAGTTTAAAGCTTAGCATGTATCAGTTTTATCAAAACAGATATTTTCCTTTGTTCCATGAATCATTATTTCAAATCAGAGCTCATCTTACAGGACTAATTACTGTATAGATGATATTGTGATTAATTGTTTGGGGACTGTAGAGACTGGAGATGGAAAAGTTAGAATAGAGGCTGTTGGGGACAACCTGCAGGCAAGGAAAGGTTCACTGCATTTATTTAATAGAGCCAGTGTGCAGCTTACTGGAGCTTACTTGTCATGACAATGCTGGCATTTAAATGAAGATGTTAGCATAATCGTCAATTGTGATTAAAGCTCACAGTTACTGCAAAAGCTGAAAACATGCTTGGCTTTTTTTCCTCCCTTATTTTCCCCTCCCCCTGATCTTAGCAATGCAGAATCTCAATGGTCCAGAAGAAAAATCTCTATTTTTATTAGAAACAAAAAGCAGGTGGGGGCCGAAATGATATCAGGAATTAGATGGTGGGAGGAAGGAGAGTCTGGTGTGTTTTCTGTCATGTTTCATAAAAGAAGGGCAGCTGTGTTGTTTTTAATACAGGAATTGCAGGGCTAAAAAGAGATGTACTCACTAATAAATATCCATTTCCTTATTCTTCATGGCCATATTGTCCTTCAGTAATTCAGGACTAATTCCAGAACAGTTTAATAGTTAGTTACCCAGCAGAGAGCATGCAGTGCTGTCACAGATGCTGAGCTCTGTGTACCGTGTGTAAACTGACAGTCTCTGAAGAAGACATAGAGGGGAAAGGGAGACCTTTTGTAAAAGATGCTCAAGCTTTAAAACCTACAGAATTGAATATAATGAGGCAACTTCCATTGAACACAAACTAGCTTTCGCAGTGGAACTCCTGATTGGGCGGTATTTTCCCCCAAACATTCATCCCCCTAATTCAACTCTTGGAGTAGGCAGGAATTGTCATGGGACCTCTCCAGTGACAACTGCCGAGCATGATTTCTTGGTGCCCGCTTTTGAACCTGACTCCCTAGGGGTTCCCCGAAACCCTCCAGCCAGGTCAGTCCAGCCTCTGCATCCCCATGATCTCGCCCGGCCCCGCTGACTCCCCACAGGCCCTGTCCCCCCGGTCATCCAATGCATTAGGCTGTTTGGTGGATTCTCATGGACTCACCAGTGGTTCGTAACAGATATTTTTGTAGTCACTATTATCTGCTCTTCAGATTTTGATATAACCAAAGCGTTGGCTCAGAACAGCAGTTCTCAACTGGGGGCGAGTCTGCCTCCCAGGAGACATGAGTAAGAGAACACTTATTTGAAGGGGATGGAAAGAGTGAGGAGAGGTGTGAGGAAAAGGCCACTTCCATGTTGGATTTAGGGTTTCAGCAATATCAGGTGCACAGTCATCTTCTAATGGTCTATTCGTATTAGCCTCATTGTGGCAATATGGCGGCCACAGCTCGAATTGGTACATTTTCACAGAACAATGTCTTAAAGCAGGAAGCGGAGGGAAGCTTCCCATCTCGCTCTGTCAAGGAAGAAAGTTTTTGCCCAGCCTCAGCCCCAGTAGTTCCGATTCACATTGGCTAGGACCGAATTACAAGTCCATGCCTTAGTGGCGAGGGAAGCTGGGGACGCAAGTATCTGGCATTTTAGTATGAGGGCGTGTCTGTTGGTAAGAAATAGGTCAAGAGCACGTCCACGAGACAGCGCGTGGCGGTGCCCACACTGTCTGGTCCTGTCCTCATGGAACTCACAGCCCATCGCATCACAGTGTGATCGAGATCAGCACAGGGCAGTGCTGGTGGCTGACAGCTGCTGTCATCTGGAGCTAGAATGTAAGACAAAACAGGAGCTGTCATCACTGTCTGGAGAGGTCACAGAAGGCGTCACGGAAGATGCACCGTCCGGCCCTTCTGCCGAAATCCCTGTTTTAGTAAGAGCATCTCTACCCAAGTCAGAAGCTCGACAAGTTGTCTCCGAAGCCCCCTTTCCCATCTCTTCACAGGAAATTCAGCCTCAAGATTTATCGACACACCTCTCTCCTCTCCCTCCATACTTTCTCAGCCTTAGTTCAAGATCTCATGATCTCCCTTTCTCCTTCCCGACTGCCGGACCCCCCACTTTAACCCATGTTCCACAATATCACCACAATAGTTATCTTTCCAAAACTTAGGTACGGTCACGTCGAAATCCCCTGCTGGCTCCTTATTTTATCAAATAAAATCTGGCCTCTTGAGTGTGGCATGCACGGCAAAGCATAATCTATCTCCTTCCCTTGCAGCCTCGCCCTTGGTGTTCTCCCTGTTCCACAGACAAATCAGGGAATCCGCCATTGCCCAGATGCACCACACGATTTCATGTCCCCGTGCCTTTGCGTGGGCTGAACATCCTTCCTTTCCAATTACTTCCTGTCTTGATGAAATTCATCATTCTAGGCCCAATGGAAATGCCAACATTTCCACGAAGCTTCCTCAAACTGTGTGGCAGACTTAACGTGCTACATCTTCTAGGTGTTCAGAACATTCTACTGAACCTCGACCGAGGAATGCTCCACTATATCTACCATACATTTCCCATAGGCCAGGTACTTATAAAAGTACCTCATCTGATAAACTCAATTAATCCTCGAGGCAGTCCTCTTATAAGCATCCTTCCCATCTGACACAGGGGGATCGCAAGGAACTCTTCTTGGTTTCAATCCTAGCCACTCTGACTCCAGAGGTGAGTTCCTGATTTTCTTCTACAGCAGTGCCATCCAATGGAACTTTCTATGATGATGGATATAATCTCTATCTTTGCTATCATATGTGGTAGTCACAGCATGTGGTTACTGAGCACTTGCAGTGTGGCCAGTATGACTGACAAACTGGGTTTCACATTTTATTTAATTTTCAGTAAACAGCCACGTGTGGCTTTTGGCCACCACATTGGACAACACGGCTCTGTAAGACATTCCTCTCCACATGAACTCAGGGACCATGGCCTGTTCATTACCAGATGCCCCAGGACCCAGCTCTGATGATGTCTGTTAGACTGAAATAGGTCTATTTCCTTTTCTGCCATAAAAATGTAGGGTGACTTTTCTACCCTTACCACTGAGGGACTATGTTGCCACGTTCCTATTCTGTAGCACATGCTGAACAATCCCTAGCCTTGGAAAATTTGCTGAACTACTCTAATTGAAAATGTTTCTCAAAAACCGTTTCATTACTTTGATACTGCAAGCTCACAGAGCAACCTCCTGCAGCTTAGAGGAGAATTTAACCTCTGTGTTCAGAAATATAATTCCGCTTATTGACGATTCTTATTTATATTTACAGGTCAACATCTAATAACATGTATAAGGTCAGCATACTGTGCCACTTTCATTAGGAAATAAAAGTCAGCTACAGGAAGGCAGGCACGTCCTGAAAGCTATTTGTTTCATGCTGCTAGAAAGCTTTTTTTTCTTTTATCCCTAAATAAATAAATCCATATCCTATGGAGATGTATGCTTAGAAACTATGGCAGATATCTGCATCAAGAAGTTATATTAGTTTAAATTTCTGAACACTATTCGCAACTCGGTGTGAAAATATCTAAGTGACAAAGGCAGCATATGTTGTGTCTACACCACATTATTTAACGTATATACGTGAAAAGTTTATTTTTCTTCCCCCTTCTGCATAGTACACAGAGAATAACAATATCCATAGAAATAATTTTCCCATATGTTTAGCCACCAGCTGCTACAGTTTAAAGAACACACAAGGTTGTTTATGTGTTTGGAGTTTTGTTTTCTTTCTCAAGAAGAGAAGAGAGCCTGGCGACCAAGTGGTATGTTCAAAGTTGTAAATAACTTTCAAATAATTCAAGGGATTATGACTTTGAAGCTGTAGAATATAAGACTGTACCACGATACTAATTGGTTGTGTTTGGATCAGGGGTTATAAAGTGATGGCCCTTGGACGTGTTTTATTCCATTATTCCACCAACGCAATGTTTTTTTAAAAATGTGTATTTAAATGCTTTCAGATACGATTTGCATGTTCGAATGGTTCCATTGTTTCCCATTATCCCTTCTTGTTTTACATCTGCTCAGTACTCCTATCTAGTTTACCTGCCTGGCCCCCCGTGGGCATTTGAGCTTGTGACCCCTGGGTAGGCACTGTTCTGCTCCAGGAACTCAGTGCACTAATATGACTTTTTTAAAAACACAAATTCTTACCTAGTTATTCAGATACCAGAATTGAAGGACGCTGTGAGACATGCTGTTTAGATGCAACACACCATGCTAAATGCAGTAACCTTTTAAACAAAAAGGACGAATTCACTTTCCACATCTATGAATCTTCTATAAATCTGGAAGAATTAATTCATCCAGGAAATATTCACGGAATACAGAGTTGTAGGCTGGTGTTCTTCAAGTCATAGAATTCTAGCAGAACTAGAATTCTAGGATGTATTGGCAGCTCTCACTGTCTTAGTTAAAATGACTGTAATGATCAAATCTAAACTGTCATTCTCTTTTCTCCATATCTGTTTTCACCAGAGTTCGCTGGAAGTCCCATTGAAAACCTTGACCCGACCCCTGCTCATTCTACCTACTGTCTTTGGCCCTTGTCCTTTTTCTCCCATTCTAGTTCATAGCTTTGGGAAAATTCTTGATCTTCATGCTACAGGAAGTGCTGAAACACAATCAGATTTTACTTGCAAATATTGTGTTTTTCCCTATTTGCCAAAGTGAAAACATGTAAATTTTTCATTCTAAAAGTAACCGTATATATTTAGGGTTTTTACTAAGCAATGAAGAATGCATCCAATATCAACTAGTTTGCCTCTAAGACCCAGGTATCTTAAAGAGATATTGAAGGTAGAGTCCATGTCTTAATCAGAGTTCTCCAGAGAAACAGAATCAATAGGAGATATGTGCTGCTGCCGCGCACACACACACACACACACACACACACACACACACACACGGAGATTTATTATAGGAGTTGGCTCATGTGGTTATGGAGGCTGAGAATCCCTCTTTCCTCTGCCTTTTCGTTCTCTTCCCAGTCACCCTATAGGACTGAATTGATGAGGGCTCATCTTCTTTATTCAGTCCACTGATTCAAATGCTAATCTCTTCCGGAAACACCCTCACAGACGTAACCCAAAATAATGTTTTATCAGCTAGCTGGGCATCCTTTAACCTCAGGTTGGCACATAATATTAACAACCATCCCAGTCCAATACATTATGGAGGAGCAAGGGTGGTCAGTGATCATGCAATTACTCAGTGATGAAAATGAGACCGGAACATCTTAGACCAGAGATTCACAACCCTCACTGTCCATCAGAATGACTAGGGCCCAGAGAGGGTGGGACTATACTTTTACATATCGATGCCTGGGCCCAACTCCAGAATCTGGGGTGAGGCACCAAGCATTGGTACTTGGTAAACCTCAGGGCCAGACCAGCAGCCCTCCAAGTATCGTCTTCAGGCACTCAGCATAATTATAGGCCATGCCTGGGAAAATGGGAATTCCAGACCACATCTATCCAAATGCAACAGAATTATCAACTCTGGAGCCAGGGTTCAGGAATCTGCATATTCTAAGCTCTCTCTGAAGTACATAGACCCAATAAAGACTGTAAACCACAGGCTGAACAAAAGTAGAGAACTATAAGGACCATTGGCTTTGGAGGCAGATATGAATACTAATCTCGACTTGGCCACTTAAAAGCTACAGGCCCCCTTTAAGGGTCAGTTTCTTAATCTCCTTTAACATTAGTTTCTTTATCTCTAAAATTGGGTAATGATAATCATCCTGGAATTAAATGAAATATAAAGCAATAAAACTACAGCACCCACCCAGTCCTATGCCTGGGGCAGAGCTGGCAGTCTGCAAATTCCCTTTTCAGTTTTCCTATTGTCTAGAAGAAGCCTCTTTTTTTGTAATCTCATTTATTCTGATATATATACATATATATATGTATATATGTATACACATGTGTATATATATATATGTGTATATATATATACGTGTGTGTGTGTATATATATATATATCTCTCATAAAATAAGCAATTTGTTGTTCTGTCCTACAACTGTGATTGGACAACAAAGTGCTTCCACATATAAAAATTTGCAAGAATCAATAAGGCATTTTAAAATTGTCTATTAGGTCAAAAGGAAATCTACAGGCAGAGTTCCAAATCTCATTTTGTCATCATGTATACATAAGATGTTTTTTTCTCTATAGGTCAAGATAAGTTCATTAGCTTGTCAGGCCAGTGGACTCATCTGTCAAGTGACGTTTTTGTCTTCAGAGGAATCTGAGCTTTTATATTTCTTTTATGTGTTATTATCCCAAGAAGCCATTTGCTATTTAACCTGTGAGAGCAGTAGTGAACTAAAACTGTCCGATCATTGTGTCAACCGTTTAGATGGAAGACAGGGAGAAAAATTTCTTTCTGGTAAATGATCTCCTTTTTGATTTCTGAGAAGAGAAGAATTCGTCCTGTGTTAAGCATGAGTTTCCATTTCTAAGGGTAACTTTCTAAGGCTGAGCTACATAGAAAAATGTGGGGCCATCCTGGCTATACTTTCAAACTAAGAGGCAAAGAATAATAAAAGAGGCTGGGAGTAGCTTCCAAAAAAACTCACTTTCCCCTTAACTGCCACCAGCTTCAATTGACAAGACCAAGGGCATGTTCTTCCTCTGCTTTGGAGGCTTCTGATGAGGAAGGACCCAGCCTCTGCAGTTGAAGGAGACTATGAAAGGCTTCCTCTTTCTCTGCACTGATGATCTCTTACTGATAACTATCCAGTCAGTTAAACACACAAGCAGAGCCACGATACCACCTCCATGCTACCATTAAAGCACCTTGAAGGAAGGAATATGGCTCTTGCCTGCCCATCTTCTATTCTCTGGCCAGATCTGGCTGTGGCACGACTTTGGCTTATCTCAGCTATTTCCCCTTGTTACTTTAATATCCTCTAGCTCAGTAGCTCTCACTTGTAAAGCAACTGGACTGTTCTCGAGATAATGCTTACATGTGTCCATAATATGTCTGCCTGATGCAGTCCATCCTAGATGTCTACCCTGGTCTCCTTTCTTGCTCTTGCTAACCTCATCTTCATCCCTTGTCTACTCTATCTCCAGGAGGAGCCTACCTGCCGCCAGCACCTATCAGGTCCCACCAAAATTATGCCCAAGAGTCTCTATGTGGCCGCTCTCCAAGGTGTCAAAATGGAGCTGGAGTTCATTCAGAAGGGCAGAGAAGCCCTCTTGCCACAACGTGGTGCCACACTTTGGCCGTCAGCCCTACAAGGCTTCCATAATTGTGGTCAGGGTCTCCTAAAGTACTTGAATAATTCTGTTAACCTTGGCTTCTATATTGCTTTCACTATAGGGAGTTCGAAATCAGCCCAAATGACCATCCTAATTTCTTTCATCCTTCTATCCTTCTGACCTGTCACTCTCCCTGAAGAGAACATCTTGTCACATCTCTCAGTTATCAAATATACGTATAGAGATGAACAGATGTAGTATTTGAATCAGGGAAAGCAAAACTGAGGTTATTATCTATATCAGGGGCTGGCAAACTATAGCCCATAGGTCAAAGCAAGGCCACCAGCTGTTTTTGTCAATCAAGTTTTATTGGAGCACAGCTATGTTTATTCCTTCACATATTGTCTATGGTTGCTTTTGCACTACAATAGCAGAGTTAACTAGTTGAGATAGAGACTGTAAAGCCTAACTATTTACTATCTGCCCCTTTACAGAAAATGTTTGCTGACCCTTGTGTTAGACTAACAACAACGAGCCAAATATAATGCTGTTAACAACTAAGCAGAATAGACGGCGTCTCTACAGGGATTCCCGGCAAATTTAAGGGTGACATTTATACTTCTTTCTAACAGCAAAAGTAACTATATTTCTTGAGAAATGATGATGAAAATGGTGATGTTGAAAGTCTATTATGGATGTTTAATATTAATTCACAAAAGACAAATGCCTCAGTCCTACCAGGCATTATCCTATGTCTTGACATGTGCATATCTACGAATGGCTCGAGACTTTGGTAGGAGAATCACATTACATATGTAAAGTCATGTGTTCCATTACTATATTATGATAAATTATATTTATGGAATGCCACAACGTGGGCATTAATGAGATAACACAGTAGTATATGGTTTACGAAGCTTTTTCTTGATTTATCCATTTCGGTGAATACAACAACCCTCTGAGGTGAGAAGAGAGAAAATCAGCATTTTAACCATGAAGAAACTGAGTCCCATGAGCTTAACGAGTTCGTTTACAATCACGTGGCTAGTGAGTAGAGAAGTTTCAGATCTTGAAGACTTCTTGAAATGGACAAATAAAAAATTACAATTAGAAGTTTCAAAATTCCTTTCCCGGAAGTTGATTGAATAGGTAAGCAATAAATCAGTAGTGATATAAAAGACTTGGCAAACATTATCAACCAACTTGATATCATTATCACGTATAAAACATTCCATCCAACAAGCAAAGAATATACGTACTTTTAAAGTATGTATAATGCTCGCTTTGGCAGCACATATACTAAAGTATGTATACAACAATTACCAAGGTAGAACATATCCTGGGACAAAAAAACAAATCTCAATACATTTCAGATTAAAAGTATGTTCTCTGACTATAACAAAACTGAACTAGAAAACAATAAGAGAAAGATACTGGGAAAATCTCTTATATTTAGAAATTAAGCAGGTTTTGGTCAAGATGGCAGGCTAGGTAAAAGCAGGGTTCGCCTCCTGCCAGGACTGCATTAAAATTACAACCAAATTATAAGAAATGACTTGGAGAACCATCTGAAATTTAGCTGATCATAGAAATTAGGCAATAAAACTCCAAATAAGGCATATGTTGAAGGGAAAAATCACAAAGGATATTAGAAAATATTTAAAAGAATTTTAAAAATGAGAACGCAACATTAAAATTTGTGAGATGGAGCTAAAACAGGTTTAGAGAAGTATAGCATTAAATAAATATATTAGAAAAGAAGAACGATCTGAAATCAGTGTCCCAAACTTTCACTCAAGAAAACCTGAAAAAGAAAAGCAAATGAAACCAAAAGTAAGCAGCAGAATAAAGAGCAGGAATCAGTAAAACAAAATAGAAAGACAATAAACTCAACGAAACCATTATTGAGAAGATAAACAAAATTTAAAAAGAATTTAGGCAGGCCGATCAAGAAATTAGGGGAATACACATAGGTATGAACAATATCAGGAATGAAAAAGGAGACATCACCACAGATCCTACAGACATTAAGGGATATAAAGGGAATAGTATGACCAATGTTACAGCAATAAACTTCAAAATTTAGGTAAAATGGATAAATTTCTTGAGAGACGCAAACTATCAAAGCTCATTCAGGAAAAAATGAAACAGCCTGTATCTATTAAAGTAATAGAATTTGTTATTTAAAATCGTCCCCAAAAGGAAACGCCAGACCCAGATAGCTTCAATGGTGAATTCTACCTATTATTTAAAGAAGAAGTAAGACCACTTATATGCAGATTTTTCCAAAAACTAGAAGGCAGGGGAATATTTTCAACTAATTTTTTGAATCTAACATTACTCTGATACCGAAACGAAACAATGATATTACAAGAAAACGAGAAATATCAGTTGTAAACACAGATAGGAAAATTCTTAATAAAATGTTAGGAAATCAACTGTAGCAATACATACAAAGTATAATATGTCATGATCAAGTCAAATTTATTCTAGGAATGAAAGATCTAACATTCAAAAACTAATAAATATAAAAGCAAGATTTTCAGTAAGAGCAGAGTAAAGCAGCAAATCTCTCCCCAAAGCCAATTCTAAAACTGGACAATTGCCAAACCATTTCAAATCTCCCGAAATAAACTGAAGGCAGACAACAAATTGAGATGTATTTATTCATGAAAAACTGGTGAACTTTGAGTAAAATAGTGAGTCTGTGGCATTCTTTCCTGGAACTGATCATGCACACTGCCATCTACTCACCCAGATTAATCAGCAAAGTAATGATACTTTGTAGTAGTGTGAGGTAGGGCTGATAATGTAAAACAGAACATTTGCTGCTAGAGGGAGCTGCCTGGATTTGGAGTAGAGGGTGAAAAATCCATGATCAGGTTATTATCGGCCAAAATGACAAATTCGCTTGGGAAAAAAAAAAAGGAAGAGTCCATAGCTCTGTTAGCCTGAGGTTGTAATCCCGCTGGAGATGAGTGACAGACGAAATGGCAAGCCAGAAATTTAACAGGGAGATCTTGAAAATTAGAGACCCATAAAAGGCCTAGAAATACTCCCTACACATCCTTGGATAATTGAGAGGCTGTGTGCAAGCACAGGGCCGACTTGGGTGGGCCCCAGCTCTCTACACATTGCTGGATAACTGGGAGGTTGCTCGCACATGCGAGGAAGGCCCAAGAAGACCCAGTAAAAAATTAAAGAAGACTGAAAACTGCCTCAACTTTGAAAGTGCTTACACGTCCACACACAGATCCATCAGCAGAAAGCAGACTCCGTACTGATATCAATTATCCTAGCACAATTTCTATCTAATCGCCAATTGAAAACTAAGCTACACAGACAAAAGACTGATACATAGGAAGCCAGGTTAAAAATAAAAACAACCAACCCAACAAATAGTAAAAACAGCAGAGACATCAGAGTCACAAACATGGGGATTGAGGGAAGGGTGGGAAAGATTCCACAGATCAAAGCAAAGCAAGTTACTAAACAGAATATAACAACAACAACAAATCAGCAAAAACAACCCTAAGAGGAAAAACTGCAGAAGTCACAGTTTCTACAATATATTATCTAAAACATCTAGCTTTCAATCTCTATTTCAACAATGAAATGAGACAAAGAAACAGGAAAGTATAAGCCATACACAGGAATACAAAAAGAGGAGGAAAAAAAGACAGTATTCAGATTCAGATGCTGGATTCAGCAAAGACTTCAAAGCAGTTATTATAAACACATTCAATGAGTTAAGAGAAACCATGTTTTTTTAAGAATTAAATACAAATGTAATGTTAATGATTCAAGAAATTGGGAACATCAATATAGCAATAGAAACCATAGTAAAAATAACCAAATGAAAACTCTGGAGTTAAAACTCCCATAAGTGAAATGATAAATTCACTAAATGGGCTTAGCAGCAGACTTGAGACAGCAGAAAATACCGGTAAACTTGAAAACTGATTAATAGAATTACCAATCTGAACAATAGAGGAAAAAAATGAAAGAAAAAATAGCAGACTCAGAGACTTGTGGAATAACATCTGGTGCACCAAGCTACGTGTAATGGAAGTACCAGGAGAGGAGAGAGAGAAATAGAATATTTGAAGAAATAACTGTCGCGAACTTCCCAAATTTGATAATACACATTAATCTACAGACTCAGGAAGCTCACTAAATCCTACGTAGAATACACACACAGAGATCTGGACCTAGACACACCGTAGTCAAACTGTTAAAAGCCGTGGAAAATCTCGAAAGCAGCTAAAGGAAAACAACTTTATATACAGTATAAAAATGTAATTAAAAAGCTGACTTCTTATTATAAATAATGAATACTAAAAAGCAAAAGAAAAGCTGTTAACCAAGAATTAAAATCTAGCAAAATTAACTTTGAAAATGAGAGGAAACTAAGCACTTGATTTCACATTCTAGAAAAGGCAAGACTATAGGAACAGAAATGAAAGCCAGAGTTTGCCAGGAACAGAAGATTTGGGAAGAGGACTAATCGTAAAGGGAACTTTTCAGAGTGATGTACATACTCTCTATATTGGTTTTAGTGGCTGCTACACAATTGTACATGAAATTTACATATAAAACTGGTGAATGTCATTGTTTGTAAATTATATCTAAATAAAGTTTTAAAGATTATCTTCTGTTCAGAAGCTTTCTCTGTGCCTCACAAAATAAAGTCTATAACCCCAGTTTTTGCTCCAATACCTTGTAGTTGATACTTCTGTTGTTATACTTGACTCGCTGTATCAAACTTATCTATTTTAAGCCAATCTCCGACTTATTTCTAAAATCCTTTGCGGTTAAGACCACATATGAGCAATCTTAATATTGCCAGTAGGTAGCACAGAATCTGATGAATAGTCGGCATTCAAATCTAAATGTTCTAAGACTAGAGCCCAAGCTTGAGTTAATTCAGGGCTCTTTCTAGCAGACCAAGCTTACTTCCACAAAGTGAAGTATGTGGATAGTTTGCTTGAAGAATAAATACAATGGAAGCTGAATCAGTACGGCATGCTTCTTATTGATAACTAGAATTATTAACAATGAAGACAATATATTTTATTATCTCGAAATATAAAGTAGGGAGTTGCTGGTTTGATGCCTTGGATCGACAAAAATCACCAGTGACTCATGATCATTTTTAACTTTCCACTTTGCCACTCTCAGCATTTTGCCTTATTTTGTAACCTCACGATTTCAAGACGGATGCTGCGAACCTAGGCACACATCTTATAACCACGTTCAAGGCTGGAAGAAAGGGAAAAGTATGGGACAGAGGAGGTGTCCTTCCAAACTCTCTCTCTCTTTTGTCAGGAGTAAAATCTCTCCTGGTTATCTCTCAGCCTTACCCTCATGTCTCATTGACCAAAAGTCACATGGCCACCTAATTCACAAGAGGGTCTGGAAAAGGGAGTATTTGTCCAAGGGAAATGGAATGACCATGCACTTATTTAGACCGCCAGTTTAGACCACTGGTTAGACTTATCACCGAGGGTTGGACACATTGCAACCTAAATAAAAGTGAGTTCCTGGTGGCAAGGAAAAGGGCAAATGTCTGTCTACCACAGAAAGTAATAGAAAAAAAAACCCAGTCTTACTATTTGAGGAGCTACTTCCATTATCACCCAAAATAGATTTATTCTCTACATGTCAATAATACTGTTGTATCTTTAAAAATAAACATATTCTAAAAGCTCAAGAGCTATGAGGACAAGGTCAAGACTTCAGAGTCTTAACATTAAAGTGAGAACGGCAATTGAAGATCAATAACGACACTGTCCTAGTATGGCCATTGTTGATATTCCTACAAGGTGGCTAGGGAGCATTGCCCTCCCATGGGTCTTGGAGGTCAAGGCTGACACAGAGTCAATTCCAACTTGCTTCCTGAGTAGGGTGAGAGTCAGGGCCAAGACAGGAAACTCGATATCGGTTTCAGCTAATTGTGTAAAACCACTTGACTCGATGTTGGTAGGACAAAATTGAATGTTAATAAAACCCAAATCAAGCTCTTTCCTTCCTTGAAGCCAACATCTTAAGTGTTCCTTGCCCTTCAAACAAAAAGGTCAAGGATCAACAGGGCTTGATGAAGAGATGTATACCCTCCCTAGCCTAGAGCTTATTGGAAAAGTCTCCCCTTAATTACTTGGGTTCCGTGAGTAAGGCAGCACTTCCTGAAATCTCCCTATTATGATGGAGAGCTCTGTCTGGTTGTTCTTGAAAAACATACCATAAAAAATAAAAATGAAAATCCTTTAAACCAGATGATAACTATTTGTACCCGCCCACTTGAAAGAGAAAGAGATAAATGTGACCATTTCAAAATAAATTGACAATGCTTCCACAATATCCTGATGTTGCGCTTAATATTCTCCAAATTAGACTCAAAACGGCAGGACGTTTTCAAATCCAAATAGGATTTAAAATAACAGTAATTTAAAAAAGACAAACTGGAAGGCTACAAAGAGAAATTTCTATAGAGCTTTGGCTGGAGAACATAGAATCTAAATTTACAACTATGATTCGAGTACTGGGTTTCCGATATAATTTAATGACTTTTAAATTTGTAATTTAAAAATGTCTTGACTTCAAACAAGAGAGTATGGAATTTAAAATACGGAACTTGAACAAAATGGAATTGTGATTTGGGTTTAAATTGGAGAAGGGGAATTAGGGCTGTAAAGAATTGAGAATGGGTTTCCATGTGGTTTATTAATCAGCATCATTATTTGATCGTCACACTCAATATTTTGACGTTCTGAGTCAAGAAATTTAGACCACATATAAATGGGGTTTGCTTCAATTTGTTCTTCAACCAAAGTCTGATTCGATTGTTCTTCAATAGGAGTGTTACATTAGCATCAATTTTAAAATTGAAAATATTATAGTTTAGAAAACTAGGGCAATACGGTTCATTTCGGAGTTAAAGTCTATGCTCAATACTGCCATAAAAACACACGCCACTGATCTTTTGTAGCGTTTTTCATTTACTAGAAAGCTTTGGATAATGTAAACAAAATGAAAAATGGCAGCTGCCTCCTGCTCGATTCTACTTCATTCTTCCAAATCCTGCCTTCTTCAGTTTCCTTTCTATAGTCCTCCAAGACTATTGGAGGACTATTGATTACATTCTTCCAGTTATTCAGGCCAAAAACCTTGGAGTTAACGTGACCCAAATAAATCATGTATTAATGCCATCGGCAAAGCCTGTTAGCCCCATAATTTAAAACCTCAAATCTACCTACCTCCCACGAGCTCCACAGCCAGCCCAGTGGTGCCGGGCTCCCTCATCATTCCCCTGGATTACTGCAGTAACCTCCCCGCCATGCTCCTGGCTCTCACCTCTGCTCTTTGCTCAGCCATTCATTTTCCTTCTGGAAATTCGACCTCATAGTGGGTGAGAGAGGTAAGAGGCCACCGCCATTTCCATCCTGGTTCTGGTCTAAGAGATGACTTCCCACGCCAAGCGTTAGCAGCCACAGAGCACATTCCTACTAATTGTTTTTTCTGGGGTGAGAGTTATATAACAAATCTCACCGAAAGGCAATTTAATAATCTGTCAAACTATTATATCTTTCATATAGGATTGCTTACAATTGGATGAAAAGCCAAAAGAGACACGAGGAACTCGGTTCCTAACAGACCTGAGAAAAATTCATCTAACCAAAGCTGTTCAGAAGCCTGGACCCCTGTAGCACTAATAGAGTATTTTTCTAAAGACCAGGTATTTGGATAATTCTTTAATACCCGACACTTTTGTATCATTATGGGGTTGTGGTAATAGCAGAAAATGATTCAGGGAATCATATACTGATGGTGAATAACAAATTGGTGGCAAGGGAGGAATACTGTCCATTTGAAATTGTGCTCCCTAATGTTGCTACAAAATGACCCAATAGTCAACATAAAAATTCTTTCATATAATAGTCCATTTAAGTGAATGTGTACTTACATCCAAAACTCTTCACAAAAATGAATGTATTATTAGGGTAACTCAGTGACCAGGGCTAAATAATCATTAACATATTATGTTATCTATCATTTAAACCCTAACCCTTAGCCCTCATGAGAAGAGAAAGATGTCAGTGAGTGACCATAAAAAACAAACAAGTATATAAGGGGGAGGTTAGCGGCACAAAGCGTCAGTTGCGAACGAAGCCAGCATCACTCCTGAGTCAAGGCAAGCGAGAATGAGATTAAGGTTGATGTCAGGTTTCAGTCTATAATAAACTCTCCAGCCATTTTCTCCTGCACTAAAATTATTCTGCAACATTCCTCTTGTTACAGTCACCAGCCACATCCTGAAAGGAAGCAAATACATCCTCAATTATCCAGGTGCATTTTCGGCATGAAAAATGAGGACGTCACAGAGAGGAATGTAGAACCTATTGCCATTAGCTGCTAACATCACACAAAATACCCTACAAATGTATCGTTCAGACTTCGTGCATTCCCCATTACCTCTTCAAATATACTTTGATGGAAAAGCCATTTTGTAGTTTTTATGAAGCTATCGCACAACCACGAGTCTGTCTTTATGAAGTTAGACGTTATGTTCATTGCAGAGTGAAAGGTTTGTCAAACAAGCTTTAAACCCTTACTCAGCCACCCAAATTAGTCTTCCCATCTCAAAGGGAACTCCATTTTTCCATTTACTTGGGCTCCAACCTTGAAGACATCTTTCACTCACTGGTACTCTCACAGTCTCCATCAAATCCGTCAGAAAATCCTGTCAGCTCTATTTTTAAATTATTTCCAGAATCTGGCTTCTTCCCATCTGCAAAGCTTCCATCTCGCCTGACTCTCCCGTAGTCTCTCACTTGGATTAGTGATGGGGCATCACTGAGGCTCCTCCCAGGTGAGGCTGATGCTGCCCAAGTGTGGGTAGCAAGGTTCAGGAGTGTGTTTCAGATTGAAGGATATTTCAGAGGAGAGGAGAGACAGGAAGAGAGGAGGGTATCTTTGGCTGTGAATAGGGTAGGGAGCCATCTACACGCAGCGCCCGAGAGAAGGCACTGGAGACAGTCCAAGTGAGTAGAGCCACCCACCTGCTGGTTCCCTTTACTTTCACACTTGTCCCCTAAAATCTACTCTCGACACAGCAGTCAGGGCGCGCCACGCTGCTCAAGACTCTCAGGTGGCCTCTATCTAAGAGTGCCTGTCACTGCGGTGACTGGTATGGACCTATTACTGCCCTGATCTCCCTTCTTACAGCCCCCTCCCCTCCCACGCACAGCATACCCCTCGCAGTCACAAGGGCCTCTTCCTTTTGCTTGAGCCTCAGACTGCTTCTGCCCGAGACCTTCTTGTTGACTTTGCTCTTTGCCTAAAATGTTCTGTCCTATTATCCGCATGGGCTAAAGCCCTCACTTCCTTCCGGACTTGATGTAAATGTCCAACATACGATATGATTAATTTACATATTTACTGTTAATCAGTTAACTGCCTGTCTTCCGCACTAGAATGCGAGTGCGGTGACACCAGTTTGTTTGTTTTTTTCCCCAGCTTCATCCACTGATGTCTCCCCGTTATGTAGCACAGTGCATGGCACATAGTAGGTGCACAATGAATGTATGTTGAATAAATGAATAAAAGCAGTCTTTGGTGATAACATCTCCTACATTCCTAAAAAAACATTTATCGTAAGAAACATTTCAACAGAAAAAAAAAATCACTTTTTTTGTATAAGTCTGTATTCTGGTAACATTCACACACACACACACACAGTAAGGAATAGTATAATGAGAGCCATGCGGCCAACACCCAGCTCTAACAATTATCAACACATGGCCACTCTTGTTTTAGCTATACTCCACCCATTTCCCCCAGCAGATCATTCTGAAGCTGTTCTAGAAATCATATTGTTTCTATCAGTATTATCTCCAAAAAGATACGGACCATTAATATCCCTAACAAATTTAGACAACGCCAACATCGCCACCCACCCCAGCCCCAGGAAACCACTGTTCTAATTTCTGTCACTCTAGATCAGTTTCGCTTGTTCTGGAATTTCCTGTAAACGGAATCAGACTCTTTTGTGTCTGGATTTTTTGCTCAACATAATGTTTTTGGAATTCATCCATGTTTCATATATTTTACAGCAGAAAACTGAAACAGTAATTGTCAAGATTTTCGAGGAAAGCTAGGTGAAGTGAATGTTAAGTAACTTGCATCCAGATTAACTCAGATTCTGACTTTGGCAGCTTCCAAACATCCAACCACAAGACTGAGTAAAATCCTCACTATTCAAAGTGCCGTCTGTCCCCAGAGACCAGCAGCATCCTCTGGGAGCTTACTAGAAATGCAGAGTCACGGGCCCTGTTGGAGACCTACTGAATTGGCATCTGCATTTGAACGAGAGGCCCAGGTGACTGATGGGTACCTCCCAGTTCCAGAAGCGCCTGTTTAAATACCCTTTGGGGAGCAGTTCAGCTGCTCGGCCCTATGCCACATGCTGACTGGTGTCGGGGCTCAGCCAGAGTGTATTTCACTGCTGCTGGCCACTTGATGGGAACTAAGCAAGGACTCTTAATATCACCTTGGCCTCTTTACAAACACCAGTCTGGCACAAAGGCAGGAATCCCCAGCTCCCAGGCCGTGGACTGGTACCAGTCTGGCCTGTTAGGAATCCAGCCACGCAGCAGGTGAGCAGCAGGCCAGCGAGCGAAGCTTCATGTGTATTTGCAGCCGTTCCCCAGCGCTGGCATCACCGCCTCAGCTCCACCTCAGATCTTCAGGCATTAGATTCTTGTAGGGGCACCGGTCCCTGGTGCCATAAAGGTTGGGGACCACTGCACTAGGGGGTACAAAGATAAGAGAGGAATACTGCAGGAGAAAGTCTGAATTCCCATCTTAAAAATACATATGCCTGCGAGATTCAGGAAAGCTAACTGGATTAACTAAACGATGACAGCCTGAAAAGTTGAAGAAGAGTGTCTGTCCAATTACATAGAAGTCATTCGGAACTCAATGGCTAGAAGCCTGAAATTGAGAACTCACGTCGTAGAGCATCAATAAGGGACAGTTCCTTTAAAGGAACGGATCCTTGAACTCTTACATATTCATCTAAAAGCAGAAGGGTACCTTGATTAGAGAAGATTTAAAAATACTGGAAAAAGCATTCAGGTGCAAATATAAATAGTGACCTAAAATGGCTATAAAATCTCAGGATGCTTACACAACTGTCAGAAGCAAAAATTGACCCAGATGCAGGAAGAAAACAACCTATGCACGGTGGAACGCTCCCTATTACACGGTTGAGAGACTTGTGGAACAACAAGGCACGCAGGCCCTGGGTAGGCACTAATGGAAGACCAAAAGGCAGATGTTCTCCATCTTAATATAAAGTAAAATGAACCTACACCCTGTAACAGTTTATCTTCCCATCCACTGGTCTCTTCGGTACTACCACTGGCAGGAGATTCCATTGTGTTCTCCTAAAGCTGCCTAATTTTTAAGTTCAGAAAAAAAATCTGTGTTGATTTTAATGAAGTCGTGCTTGCTACATTGGATGAACCCAAAGCCTTTCGTCCTAATTTCCTTCTCCTGCTTGCCCAAGTGCACCCTGTTCTCCGGGGTGGTGACTGGATCTGTCATTCATTCTTCCTAACGGTTTTCATTCATGTTCTAAAGATTTGATCTTGAAGCCTAGTGCAACAGCCCTCTGCTAATTTTCAGTCTATTCCAGTGGATCTCAGCTGAGTAGCATTTTGTCCCCCGGGGCACATTTAGCAATGTCTGGAGACATTTTTAGTTGTTATAACTCAGGGGTGCTACTGCCATTTAGTGGTATTTGGTGGCAGCTGCTAAACATCCTACAATATACAAAATAGCTCCACAAAGTAGAACTGTCTGGTCCCCAATACCAATTGGTTAAGAAACCGGGCTCTACTGTAATTTGTCGTACAAGCAAGAGCAAGTATTGCCTTGTCCAAAACAACCGTCTGAGACTCTCTCTGGTTCTTTTGAGTTCATATTTCTCAGACTGTAGTTAAGCCTAGCCACGTTGACACATCCAAAGCCATCACAGAGTTAAATGCCTCACCATACCTAACTCACTGAGGACAGTACCTCACTGACAGCATTCTACGTATGATTACTGTCCTTATCAAAGCCATAAAAGTTTGCTTAGTCAAAGATTCTCCCACTAAAGTGCTTGTACGTGTAATGCGTTTGGATAAGGTCAATCTGAATTTTGACTTTACATTAGTTTATACTTTAGCCAAAACATATTTTCATCGCTAGCCGAAAATAGGTTATTTGTCACCAAAATGTCATAGATAACTCGACAGGCAGTAAGAAATCTTAATAAAACCTTTAAGAACTCTGGGGGGGTGGTGGGGGGTGGGAATATAAAACAAAATGTAAGCTCAAGCACCTATATAGGAAAGAGTTCCTAACAGCAGTGCCCTTTAAAATCAGAGTCAACTTGGAACTTTTAAAAAGTAAATATACTCCTGACTGGGTTTCCTCAAGCCTGTCAAGGTCACAGAAAACAAGGAAAGACAAAGAAACTGTCACAGACCAGAAAAGACTAGGGAGACATGACAATTAAATGTAATGTGGCATCCTGGATGGGACTGGCGAACAGAAAAGGGAATGGTAGAAAAACTGGTGAGATCTAAATAGAGTCTGGAATTTAATTAATAGAAATATACCAATGTATCATGGAAATCCAAGGTGTGAAAAATGGGACGAGTTGGGTGAAGGCTACTTGGGAACCACCTGGGCTATCTTTGTAACTGTGTAAATCTGAAATGATTCTAAAATAAAAAGGGTTATTTAACAGCATGGTAAACAAGCCTGGATGAACCTCCAGAAATTGTGCTCAAAATGCTGACGTCCAGACATGTGTATCTTGAGAAAGCTCTCGTAGATTCTGAAGCAAAGCCCAGGATGGAGACCCATCCCCAACTTTGTTTCTACAAGAACATATTCTATTCCCAATTATTGCTGTACAAACATCCCTTCAGGAAAACACATTAGTCTGCTTTTATTCTTTGCCCTTTCTTTAACTGTGAAAAGTCCCCTCATCTCCATCACAGAATTTAATTATTGAACAGAGTAAGTCCATCCTCTGAACGGCAGATGTTTATGTACTGTATCTGGTACCTCTGGTTATATCGCAGTGCATGGGTCTTTTCGCTCGTCCTGTCTTCCTTCCAACACACGTGGGAGCTAAGGAGCAGGTGGTGGTTACAACCTCCAGGCCTCCAACAGGCCCAGAAGGAGAGGTGCCCCACTCCTGCAGACTGCCCTTTCACCCAAGGAGGATTGTGGAAGGGCTGTCCTGGAGCTTGCCTGGAATTACAACAAAAGCAAGCACATTGTTGAAGACCGTCTTTAGAGCAGAGAGGCTGTACTATTGCACTTGGCAAAGCCCTTGGGTCTCTATCCAAGTGAGTCTTTTCTGCTCTACTGTGAGCATGAAAGCAATCTATTTAGATAGGCTCTGAGGCAGGATTTTATCACCAAAGGCAAAACAGGAATAGGAAGGGAGGAAAGAAAGGGAAAGGAAGAGGAAGAGGAGGAGAGGGAGGGAGGGATGAAGTTAGCTAGCTCCAGGAAAAAAA
>NW_024340697.1:3017562-3051284 GCF_902729225.1 Pteropus medius
ACACCTTCTGGATTTGTGTGGGAAGAGCTGAGAAACCAACCAAAACGATTCCTGGAGGGCGTGCGCATCCCTGAAGAACGAAGCACTCCCTAAGCTGGCACCTCCCAGGGGCACCTGGGTTTTAGTTTTAGCCCAGCCACTGAAAGTATAGAAGGAATAATCAATTGCATAAATGAGCCTCGATCAGATTTTGCTTTGAGTATATGTTCGACTCAAAGGTTTGAAATAATACCTTTTGTGCACAGTCAATGTAATGAAGTCTATTGAATAGAGACGATGTATTGGCCAGCACTTCTCAGCCTTTTTTTTCCCCCCGAGGGGAGAGACTTATGCCTCTTTGAGAAACTGAAAAAAATGATGCACCCTCTTCCCCAGAAAAATGGTTAAACAGATAAGAATTTGCACTGAGAACGGAGGAATTCATAAATCTCCTAGGTCTACTCTTAAAACCCCTTGCCACAGAGACACTAGAAAACAAAGAATGCGACAGCAGTAACACCTCGGGTCTACATGGCATTAGAAGAGTTTTGATTTTATAGGTCATGTGCACACCCAAGCAGGCTGGGTTGACAAACAACCTTTCTTTAAACGTTAAAAGGGAAAAAATTAATTGTAGTGAAATACACATAAAATTTACCATCTTAACCATTTTATAGCTTACAGTTCAGTTGTGCTGAGTACAGTCGCCTTACTACACAAGCAATCTCCAAAACTCTTTTCAAAAATCTTGCAAAACAAACTTTATACCCGTGAAACAACTCCCCATTTCCCTCTCCCAGCATTCCCTGGCGAGCACCATTCTACTTTCTATTTCTATAGAATTTGGCTACTCTAGGGACCTCACGTAACAGGAATCACACAGTATTTGTCTTTTTGTGACTGGCTTATTTCATTTAGCATAATGTCCTGAAGGTTCATCCAGGTTCTAGCATGAGTCAGAATTTCCGTCCTTTTAAAGGCTGAATATATATTTCATTGTACAGATATACCACATTTGGTAGTCCAGTCAGCAATGGACACTTGAGTCGCTTCCACCTCTTGGCTACTGTAAATAATTTTGCTGTAAACATGGGTGTGCAGATATCTCTTTCGGATCCTGCTTTCAATTCTCTTGGATGCATACCCAGGAGTGGAACGACACGATGGTTTTGAGGCGGCCATTCTGATGGACCCTTTGAACGCAAGGAACACTACGACTTGGCAATTCTGAGTCAAGTTCCTTGTCAAAAGAACCTCTTCAAAATGTGAAATTGCCATTTCACTACCAAGTCATGGTAGTGAAATGGACTTGCCTGACTCTTGGTAGTGAAATGGACTTGCCTGAAACAATGGACTTGCCTGACACAATGGACTTGCCTGACTCTTGTTCTATAGTTAACTCCTCCTCAGTTATGCAGCTTTCATGTTCTACTTAATTCATTTTAGTATTTTTTAAAAAATTGACATGTGATTTTATAATAAAAAAGCAATAAAGAGTTTTCAAAGTCTGTTATAATTCTCTAAGAGTACCTCAACTCTCAAGACTACCAATTCAAAGGAAATTTATAATATAAATTTTGGTAAATATATATATATATATTAGAAGATCTGTTAGAAAGTCCTTTAAAGTCTTTCTTTGCAGTATGGAGCTGAGAACGAGGACACAAATTCCTCCTCCTCTTCCTCCTTAGTGTCCAGCGTAATACTGATCAATAAAACTAAAGAAGCCTTCAACATAGCAGAGGTATCTATCCCCCGAATTATCAAATGGAAAAGGAAACAGGTTAAAATTTTAGTTGAGTAAGTTTAATTCTTTACCGAATATAAACAAGTAGAGCCATTGTAATTTTAAAGGTGAAATTAATGAATAGGAGGCACAGACCATTCAAGATGTCCACGTGGGCTCCAAGAATGAGCAGTCACTCAGTTTAGAATAACAAAAAGTCCTTTATGAGCCAAGGACAATGGTTAGCATATAATTCCCTGTCATGGGTAGTTTTCCTGCCAGATGGTGCCCGAACCTACCCCTTCAACTCTCCCATTTCTAACTTCCACCTTGTCCCAAGCCCACCGCAGGGGAGATGATGCCCTAGGATGGAGAAAGAATATCTATTTGTTTATTTCCTGGTTTTCAGAACAGGTAGAATTTTAATGATTTGGTTTTAAAGCCACATCGACATAGTGGCATCGATAGGTACCTGAGTCACAATAGCTCTAACAACACAGCTGGGTCAAAACTTTCATTAAAATAATGTCTCCGAAACACCATGAGCTCATGTACGGTATCCAAAGTCAAAGCCAAGAACTTGGCCTATGTCATTCCAAGCTGCTGTGGATTCAGGTCATCAACAATTGGCTTCAGAACATACTCCTTTCAGAAGAGTCCTCGATGATTGCTTTACAACTCTGCCTGTGCATATGTACTGGAAGATTAAGTCCCCTTAGCAACCTCGGATTTTCTGCTTGTTTGGTTATAGCTGTTGTCAAGCACCATGAACCCTCACAAAGGGCACAGGAGCTATCTCACGTGAGACTAAGTGTTTTCAGAAGAGGGATTAGGTCTACTCTTTCTTATCCACACCCTCCCCCACCGCCCCAAGCTTATAGTGTTCTGCATGTTAGACATTTGTGATTTTTAAGACAGTCTCTTCTAGAAAGATTAGAGGGCCCTTTACCAGGATGCCATAACAAAGGAATGCGGATGGGTAGGTGAACAAGCACCCTTGAGATATAACGTAAACTAGACGCATCTCTCCCTCTCTCACATAAAGACCAGTCCTGATGGCAAATCACTGAGAATTTTGGTGAAGAAATTGGATTTTTTCCAGCTTTAGTGAAGTAGAAAAAATTGATCATTTAACCAATTTCTAAGACTCCAATTTCCATCTTCGTGCCAGTGATTTCCAATTTGTGCCAATGAGGCATTTTCGGGCCGGACTGCTCTTTGTAGCACCCACCTACTTGGGGTCATTACAAAAGTCCCTTTACACTTCCAAAGTGTCTAAATCTGAGCTCATTTAGCCCCTGAAATAGAAGCTTCATAAGACTTTCTGTTCAGTGTTGGATTCCCAGGACCTAAAACAGTGACTAGCAGGCAGGTAGGTGCTCAGTAAAGATATGTTGAATGAATTGATGATGAATGAATGGAATAACCTTCCTAGGAGGCGGAACCTTCCATTAATGCTACACGTGTTACAAGAATGTTCTCCAGCATTTGACAGTTAAGACTAAACTCTATACCTCTTCCCATTATCTCATCCCTCCAGCCTTCTTTTATTAAATTGCCCTCTCTGCTGCATCTTCCCCATCCACCCCTAAATATGCTCAGAATCTACTATCAGAAAACAAAATATCCCTTTATTATACAAGGCTATCTATAAATCTGTTCAGTCTCACTTCTCCGGCGCCATCTTAAATTTTGTATTCCTGGAATTTTGAGTACCTCTGAGCTCCCAACTCACACCCAAGTCTTTCCCTCCTATGTGTCATTCTCGGGCAAGGAATGGCTTTCTTGGAATGCCCTCTCCCTCCCCTGGAGAAGCCCTCTGCCCAGCTATCTCCTTCTCGTCCTTTAATTGCCACCGCATGTACTATCCATCTCCTCAATGAAGCCTTTCCTGGCACCAACCCCTCTCCTCTCAGGCAGTGTCCTTCCTCTGTGCCCTCACAATTCTCGAAGTCAGGACTTCCCAAACCTTTTCACATCCTGGTACACGTAGAAAATGGCTGTGGGGAAATGGACAAGGCTGTGCATGGCCATCAGTAACTGGCCTAGGTCTCAGGCTGGAACAGTCCTTGTGCAGCGACATCCGGGTACGCTTGTGATCCAGCCACGGCACACTAGGATGGGCTGTCATGCTGAATGGCAGCTCTTCTGTAAGTATGCCACATCGCTACATCCACCCCACTGCATTATGATGATGTGTTTGTCCCTCACTGCACCTCTGAACACCTCAAGGGCGAGAATCTCGTGTTCTCGTTTTCATGTTTTGAATCACCATCACATAGTAAAACTTTAAAAATTAATATTATCACATCTACATTCTTACAACCATGTCCACTGTTAGAATATAGAAAGGTTCCATCATATAAGGTGCCAGAGTACCCTCCCCCCACCCCTAGCACCCAGTGATCTGTTCTCTGTCACAATAGTTTTCTTTTTGAGAACGTCATATAAATGCCATCACATAGTACGTAACCTTTGGAAAGTTGCTTCTTTCACTCAGCCTAATGCCTTTGACATTCATCCAAAACGTGTATAACAATAGTTTGTTCCTTTTTATTGCCGACTAGTATTTCGTTGTGAAGATTTAATACTGCTTACCCATTCATCCGCTGAAGGATTACTGGGGCCGTTTCCAGTTTGGGGCGATTCTGAATCCAACTGCTATAAACATTTGTGAAAGGTTTTTTCTGTGAACGTGAGTTTTCAGTTCTCTAGGGTAAATACCCGAGAGTGGGATCATATGAGTTTTATGGCAAATGTATATTTAGCTTTATGAGAAACTACCAAATGGTCTCCAACGCAGCTATAGCATTTTGCGGGTACACTGCCCTGGCAACGTATGAGCGTTCCAGTCATTCCACATCCTTGCCAGAATTTGCCATTGCCAGAACTTTTCATTTTTGCCATTCTAGTAGGTGTGCTGTGGTATCTCATTGAAGCTTTGAATTCTCTCTCTGTACCCAGCACTTAGCACATTGGTAGGTTCTCAAGAAATAGTTGAACTGAAATAAACGCATCTCATTTTTTTAGTCCTGTTTTACAATTCACTGATGTTTTCATTATACTTTCTACCAAGCCTTGTGTTTAAAACCAAAGAAATTGCACAGAAATATAAACTCCCTCCAACCTTCCTGTACTCACTCCCTCTCCCAAGTTCTAAATGACTCATTCATCCTACTAGACAATGGAGATAGCAATAGAACCTATAACTTTCACTCCAACTTAAACTGTACTTGAAGGCTTGCAAACAAGATTGCTTTGGAAAGGTTCTACTATCACTGCCACTATTGCTGACAATCAGAATCACCACCAGTAATTAGACAATTGGCCAAGCCAGGCACTGTTCTAGGGGAGTGGTTCCTATAGTAACTCGCTCACCCCTCCAACTCCAGGAGGTATTATCCTCATGGTATTGATGGTACTGACATGAGGGCTGAGGGACAATGAAGCTGACAAACTTGCCCAAAGTCATGTAGCCGATAAGTAAAGGCACCAGGGTGCACATCCGGGTCAGGCTGGTGTGGACACCATAGTCCTCACCGTTCCGTGCGGCTGCTCTACTGGCCAGAGGAACCAATTGCTCTTTAATCAATAGAAAAAACGACAAGAACGATCTCAAGTCACTTTAATCTTGAAGGGTTATGAGACTTCAGGAAAGTGAACCATTCTTTCCACATCGGTCTTACGCTAGCTCCTTCAGATCAGCAGTGAGGCAAATGAATGAGGGGTGCGGGCCCCTAGTCTGAGCAGCCTGCTCTGCCTGATTGGAGGACAGACTAAGGATTTTAGATCTTATTCCTGTGAAGCCAGCAGCACGAGTGAGACTCAGTTAAACAAACTGGACCAACATCAGTTGTTGCTCTATGAAAATTATCCCCCATTCATTAAATCTTGAACCTGTTTACTAGTTCTGTACTTGAGAGCACCCTGGACCGGAAACATAGGCTGAGGTTATAATAATGGTTGCTTTTTATATTGCGTTATACAATAAAATAGCATTTTATATATGAAAATTCATTATATACTACCTGAATCATCTCATGACTAAGCACATCCAGGGATAACACAGAACTTCAGTCTTTAGAGACCAACCCAGCACTAATTCTAATCAAACGAGACACATAGACTTGTCACTCGGTACACGTTGCTAAAACTATGGCCAACAGACTATCAAAATGGAATTCGGTGGTTCGGCTTTAGTATGTTAACGTAAAATATTTCTTATCTCTTTTATTACCTGCTTTTTCCCAAACCCAAAACTACGCTTCTATGAACTTGGAGCTGAATCTCTTTTCATATCACTGACAAGGTAAACAAGAGACACAAATCCCATGATCCTATGTCTTAAGTAGTCACTTTCCTTAGCCCAAATATGCAATCATTTCATGCTTCAAGTATGAAATCAGGGGGAAAATCTGTGCACTAAAAATAAAAGTTATTCAATAAAATTATATCACAAGCAAAGTTGTCGGGGGGGGCGGGGTGGATAATAGCTCCGAGTCCCAAAATGTCAGACTATTTTGTATGTTTCGGTCCCATACAATGAACTAACTACGTAACAGAAAGAGGTTTCACGTGCTCTAGTGAAAACTCTCAAGACTGTTTTTAAAACAAATAGTGCCACCAAGTGATTACTGTCATGGAAAATTATGACAACTCTAAAGAATATCTGGCTCGAAGTCCCAAGCAGTAAAACGCAAAGGTATTACCGAATCGTAATCATTTGGAGAGCTTTCTTAACCTTTATAAGCAGGCCTCTTCATAATGTATTTATTGCAATGATTTAACACTCGATAATCATAAAATCTACTGAAAGAATATCATTTATACAAATTCATAAGTGGCTCATAACACGGTGTCAGTGATTGATAAGAAAACATTAAATAGCAGAATGACTGGAAACTTTCTGATTGGCATTCCAAAATGTATGCATTACTGACAAATTTCTCAGACTTGAACCCTAGACCATCCCGAGAAAGAATTATATATTTATACAAACCATAAGCCACTCAGCAACGATGTGAACTTTCTGTAAAACTGTGGTTTTTCTCAGAGGAGAAAAGCTTATTTATCAAGACCATCGAACATAAAGAAGCAATTAAATACAAACCAATTCGCATAACCAACATAACATTTTCCGTTGAAAATCAAAACTTTTCAACCTGACAGATACGTCTGCTGAGAGAATACCATTTTAAAAGAAAAAAAAAAAAAACACAGCACAAATCAATTTCCCTCACCAAAAGTGCAGTCAAAAGTTTACTATAAATTATAGCCTATTGTAATACCATATATACGGACGAGCAGATAAAATCAGTTTCTCTTTTCCCAAAAGTGCCTCTGGACATCTAGGCTCGAGGAAATAAACAACCAAGGTCGTATATGGTTTTGTACTTTTCTTTTGCAGGCTTTTCCTGCTTCACCTTCAATATTCTTTTTAAATATCAGAAGCGCCTGAACAAACCTCAGAAGGATCATCGACACTTTTCTATCAAAGGCATCATTCTTGTATAATTCTGAGCTGTAGCTTTCAACCCCTGACCAGATAAATTCATCCGACCAAAAACCACGAGCTAGTCTCTGGAAACACGATAAGATCCTTGCCGTTTTAACTTGAGGACCATACTCACTGGCATACGTGTCCTCCTTCATCCTCTACCGCCTTGCCGAAGCCCCAGGGAATGGAGAAGGTCTGCCAAGTCTCTCCTTCGTGATCCTCATCCATGGTAGGAAGGCAAAATAGCTCACCTTTTCCTAAGGATGGAAAGAAAGAACTCTGTTCTTTATTCTTTTATAAGAAGAATGACGGTACCCTAACAAACAACTGCCAGATGAGAAGAACAAGAGAAGAATCGATGCTGGGAGGCCAATCATATTTCATCACTCAGCTACTTGGAAACCAGATATGCTTAGACGATCACGTGCTCCAAGAGATTTAAGGATGCAGAAGAGGAGTAGCTCTGTCTTTCAAATTATACAGGAACTTTATCCCCCGACCATGAGCAAGATGCACGGGTTACTCACTTAAAAAAAAGGTAAAAATGGAATCGGGTTTGGCATCGAGCATACAAATCGACAGGTGAAGAAACAGGAATTCTAATGTTCTGTCACTGACCCCTCTGAATCGGGACAACCCAGCGCAGTTAGAATGGAAGAGATCGCACACGGGGCACGAAGCAGCACCTTCTGAAGGCCCGAAGAGGCCGGAACTGCAGCTTCAGCGTTTGCCTCTGATGAAAATGAGTATTTGCTCCTCCCCATCTAAGAACTCACTATGGGATATTTGGTGCTCTGAGCTGGAATGAAGCCACCTGCACGCAATCCTCACAGCTCTCCTAGATTTCGAAGTGCTATCTAACTTCTCTCATAGCTTTGTTTTTCATCCAGATTTGAGATTTAACATGTCTACCTTAAAGCTATTTGCAAGTTGCCTTTTTTTTTTTTTAATGCCTACAGCACCTGGTCTTCCTAGGTGGTCTCCTATCCAAGGACTAACCAGGCCCGACCCTGCTTAGCTTCCGAGGTCAGACGGGATCAGGCACGTTCGGGATGGCACGGCTGTAGACAAGTTGCTCATTTTAATGCCAGATCCTACCCAGTAATTTAAACTCAGAAAGCACTGGCTTCCCATGACATAGATGGGGGACATTTGGAGTACACTCTGTAGAGTGGTATGGAATGTCCCTTTGACACTATATCGCCATTTCTCAGCCTCGGCCTTACTGAAATTTGGGGCTGGATACTTCTTTCTTGTGGGCCTGCGCTGTACACTGGGGGACATTTGGCAGTGTCCCTGGCCTCTACTCACTAGATGTCAGTAGCAACTCCCCAGTTGTGACACCAAAAATATCTCCAGACATGCTGGGAAAATTTCCTGGGACCAAGAGACCAAAGAAAGAGGCCGGCAACTCCAGAATTACATCAAGAGCTAAGTAAGGGAACTTACGGACAGAACCCTAAGAGGCAGCAAGATGGTAGAACTCCACACCCAGAAAGCAATGGGGCTTGTTAAATATGGCCAAGGGGCACGTGCTAACGCAGGTGGCTTGTAGCCTCGTGGCCTTGTAGCCTCGTGGCCTTGTAGCCTCGTGGCCCCGTGCTTGTTAAGAGCTTTACAATCCAAAGCCATAAGCAACTTAATGGGGCCAGTTATCTATTCGACAATACTACCTTCAGGTGATGTGGGCCTGCCCCTTGCAGGCGAACAGGCAGCTTGCTTTGTAAAATCGGTCACATTTCGCCTGACAAGACACTGCTAAATGTCCCCTGGGGGCAGACTACCCCCAGGTTGAAACCACTGTTCTAGACCCATTACTTTAATGAAGTTTTTTCAAAAGAAGAAGAACGTTATTTACATTTGAGACAGGCTTATGCCAAAGACAGGTGGTGGGCAAATAATGAAGGCTGTGCATGCACCGCGCATGCACCGCGCATGCACCGGAGGACTCATGCGTAGGGGGCCAATGATTTGTCATAACGGAGACACATTTAAAGTGGAAAATACCAACTCACCATCCACATTTGCCAAGCTGCTCAACCTGTGATGGGTAACTTTGTGTGAACTTCACTGGGCCATAGGGTGTCCAGATATTTGGTTAAACATTATTGTGTGAGTGTCTGCAAAGGTGCTTTGGGAGGACATTGACATTCACATATGTAGACTGAATAAAGCAGGTGGCCCTCCTCGATGTGGGTGGGCCTCATCCAATCCACTGGAGGTCCGATCAGAACAAAAGTTGGCGTGAGGGAGAACTGGCTCTCTCTGCCTGTTTTTAAGTTGGGACATGGGTCTTCCCCTGCATTCTGACTGGAACTTACACAACTGGCTCTGAGTTCCCAGCTTGCAGATGGCAGATCATGGGACTTCTTGGCCTCTGTGATCATGGGAGCCAGTTCTCTGTAATCTCTCTCTCTAGATAGATGATAGATAGATATAGATAGATAGATAGATAGATAGATAGATAGATAGATAGAGATACAGATATATATAGATATGTATATATATATATACACACACACATTATATATGTAGATATTTATTTAAATATTTATATTCTACATATTCTATTGGCTCTGTTTCTCTAGAGAATCCTATCTAATACACTACTATAATTTCCAAGTCTCTAAACCTTGCTGTTTGGAATATGCTAATTTCTCCTCAGTTACATATTCTTTATTCTACCTTGCTTTCTGTCATCCCACTGCAAGTAGGGTTTGTTCTAGCAAACTATCCGAGCTGATCTTTGGTAGCAAAAGAAATCAAGCAGAGATAATGAGGACATAGGTTCCCTGCCTACTCTGATCGGTGCCAAAAAAAGTCCTTTCAATTCGAGACATAACAGCGGTCTATTTAAATTCGGCACTGAGAATATCAGGCAGATAGCTTGAAAAGCAACAGCGCAGTTCAGCAAGTCCACAGTGGCGGACATCTTCTCATTCAGAATGGCACGTCTAAGGGAGAAATCTTGCAGAGGGGAAGTTGTCTCAGGAGAAACAGCCTTCGGAGCATCAGAATTTCCTCTCTGAGCAGGAGTGGGTGCGGTCAAAAGAAAGGCGAGCTCCTCACGTGGTAAACTGTGTCACTAGGCCTTCTGTCCTCTCCAGGGCTGATAGGGCTGATTTTGGAAATGAGCGTGGAGAGGTCAGTCTCTGATGGGCTGATGTTTGTGCTTCAGAGTCGCCGTGGGGAAGGGTACTGAATGGGCAGGGAGAGAGGTGCTGTGTCCCATTCATTTGGGATAAGAAGGAAAAAAAAGACATTCTAATAAAGCAGAATGGGGTTCTGAGAAGGGCAAGCCGTGGCCCCCTCTGTGGACTAAATCGGAAGAGGAAGAAGCTGTCTGCCTTGGGGCTGTCAGGAGGCTCAGTGTGGCCTGGAGGAGGGGGGAGCGTTCTGCGCTGGAGCGCGGGGTCCTAGAAGCAAGAGTTCAACAAATAAAATCTCTTTACTTCCAACCTGTTTTCCATATTTACTCCTTGGCTATGTGCTGTGGATTTTTCTTTTCTTTTTTAAACCCGGAAACACTCATTTCTTAATAATGTCACCAGCTACCAATTGGATTCCTGTACTTGAATGTCATAGCGGGATACCAAAGATGTTTTAGACACCCACTGACTGGCCTGCGCAGTGGCAAATACAAAAGACTTAGGTCATCAGTTGCTACCCTCAAAGGGCGTATGTCCCACGTTTACAGACAGCGATGATAAATATGCGAGAGCAGCAGATCTGATAGATTTCATTTCATGTTTTTATTTTCTGTTTTTACATAAACTGGGATTATTTTGCGTACTTTAAAATACTAAAGGTATACTCTAGTTGAGTGACTTTGAAATTACTTTTGAACATAATCATCTTTTTTGACTAGGCAACAGAAAAATAAGCAAGACTACTATTTTACAGTTGAGAAAATAATTTTATACCCCTTACTTAAAGTTGCTCAGATAAAGTCCTTAATTCTGGGCCTGACATTCAAGGTCTCCGCCATCTCTTCCCAACCTTCCTTTCTGTCTCTTCCTCCCTTCTGCTCTTTCTCATGCCTTCGGCTCCAATTTTATTAAAGAATGCAACGAGCTCTCCATGATTTTCCACCTCGAAACATTTGCGTTTTTTCCTCTTCCTTTCCACTGGAATACCAATTCCTTTATCCCTGACCAAAATCAATCCTTTCTCAAACACCTGACTCATAGCTCACCTCCAAGGAAGCTTTCCACTTTCCCAAGCAAATTAATCTCCCCACCTCACTACTTCTGAAGGGAGTGGTACCTCTGTAAAAGCAGCTTTCACACTCAGCCTTACACTGCAGGTATTTGTGTTCACCTCACTTACTATTCTAGGAGGCTTTCTATAGATCCTTCAGCATTTTCTACATGGATGATCGTGCAATGCACAATGGAATCAGCTTTGCTTCTTCCTTTCTCATCCTTCTCCATGCCCCACCTTCTTGTACAGGTTGGAACCTGCAGTACGATGTTGAAGGAAAGTGGAAAGAATGGAAATCCTTGTTCCTGATCTTATGGGGAAAGCATTAGTAGTACAAAGAGGTGATAAACTGAACTTTAAAATTTTGTCAAGTGTGGTCTTCAATAGTGTGGGATGTAGAGAAAATATTTTTGTGTTTCTGCGGAGCTGGGGATTTTTAAATAAATTTTGCTGAAAACTTGGGCTCCTGAGCTACGAGCGAGCCTTGGGAAGGTAATTTACACACTGTATGAATACTGTGAGCACTCCAGAGAGATTTATCTAACTCTGGGGGTATGTGTGTACACTTCAAGGGCAAATGAGGCTCACGACCTGGGACAGCCAGAGACATCCAGGCTTATGTGGTCTGGAAATATATTTAATTACATTCCAAAAGGTAAGAGAGAGAACCTGGGTTCATTTCATCCCATCCCTAAGGACCAAAAGTTTTATTCCCTCTTTATGAGAGAAGAGGGGGATGTAGCTGCCCCTTTCTTCTGTATATAAGCAGAGAAACTCCATTTTTCTCTATTTCTCACCTATGGATTATCTATCGGGCCCCTCACAGAAGAGCTATTTCCACTTGGCCCCTGATACCCCAGGGCTAAGGCTTGGGGCAAGGGGGCCAATGCAGTGATTATTACATAAATAACACTAATGATAGTCTATCTCTGATTCAGAAAACCTCCTGGCACATTCGGGATAAAATTAATGAAGATGAATATCAAAAACCCAATAAAAAGACACTGGGCTTTGATTTCTGTCTCTGTTGCTGCAGGAGGCTGTAAAGGAAAGGTCCTAATTTTCTGAGAAATGGCAAATGTCCTCAGGTCAAAAGCAGCTTCTGTACTCATTCACCTGTCATGTTTCTTATTTTTTTCTTCACATTTTTTCTTTTTCTTTTTAATTGTGATAAGTAAATATATATATATAAAATAAAACTTACATTTAAATTTAAATCATTTTAAGTGACATCAAATATATTAAATATTCACGATTCTGTGCAACCATCAACACTATCCATTTCTGGAATTTTTTCATCTTCCCTAAATGAAACTCCATCCCCATTAAACACTAATTCCACATCCCACCTTCCTACAGCCCCTGGTAAACTCCATTCTACTTTCTGTCTCTATGAATCTGCCTATTCAAGGAATCTCATGTAAGTGAATTCGTACAGCATTTATTTATTCTTTTGCGTTTGGCTTATTTCATTCAACATAATGTTTTCAACGTTGCAACATGGATGAGAATTTTATTTCTCTTTGTAGATGAATAATATTCCTTGTATGGATAGACCACATTTTGTTTATCTGTTCATCTTCCGATGGACACTTGGGTTGTTTCTACCTTTTGGGTATTATGACTAATGCTGCTACAAATATTGGTGTACACGTATCTGTTTGAGTTCCTGCTTTCAATTCTTTTGAGTATATACCCAGGAGTAGAATCGCTGGGTCATATGGTAACTCTATGCTTAACTGAGGAACTGCCACACAGTTTTCCACAGCAGCCACACCATTTTTCATTTGCACCAGCAGTGCTTAAGGGTTCAATTTCACCACATCCTCGCCAACATTTGTTATTTTACATTTTCCTTCACTTTCCTTTACTTTTGTCAGCTCTTCAGTAATTTCAAGCTTTTTAAAACATATTTTATCCAGAGAATTGGTCTGAATAAGTGACACTGCCACTCTCAGAAACAGGAGGTCTCCTTTTATTCCTTTTATGACTCTCTATGGCAGTACCACACAGAGTTAGCACAATAAGCCTCAAAGAGCTGTCATTGGCTCTATAGCATCAGGGGAAAGTTTTATTTTTGATAGAATGCTAACAACAAGGACAGCTTTCATTTTACATTAAAATATATATTATTTTGAATTCCTATGTGCACTTTTAGTACTTCTCCATATACACAATTCAGCCCTTCTCATGTGGCTGACACTCTGTCAACATATAATGAACATATAAACTCTGAAAAATGCACCATCCACAGAATAAATGATTTTAAGTTGAAACCACCCTTTGGAGAGCAGCTTGCTTAATGTTTCGTAAAAATGGTTTTCTCTAGTCAAAATAAAAGCCGAATTTAACGAACACCGCGGAAATGTTAGCGCTACTTTTCTGTCACCTAGATGCTATTGTTTATTTTTCTATTGCCTTTTATTTTCTCGGTAAAAGAGTGAGGACATATCACATGGCTTGCTGAGGATGAAACTGATCTTTTTCAACTTTGAATTTATAGTTAGAACTAATAAACACAGAATAAAATTTTTATCCTTCCTTTTATCCTTCCTACGAAAAGAAAATGTCATTGAAAACATGAACTGCCTACAGTCCTTTGAAATCGAATGAGAAAATGTCCTCCCAAACCCTTTCGCTCAATCTAAATGCTCCAGTAATATTGTTCAAGGTTCAGATAAGCTGACTATTAAGTAAATTAGCTTCGAACATACAAATGGCATTCAAAAACCTGTCTAGCCATGAAAGATTTAAGTTCAATTGTACCTACTATGAAAAATGAGGAAAACATTAGAAAAGTTCATTACTTAGAATACACAGAGCAATCCATATTTTCTATACATCTAGAATCAGACAGGACTTTGCTCAAACAGGCCCTGTGCATTTTTCAGGGGGCACCATTTCGTAAAACTCAGAAAGACGGAGTTTCATATTTCCATCAGTCTTCCTTACGTGTCATTCATTCAATATTTACTGAGCACCAAGAGTGAGCCAGGCACTGTGCTAGTCAGTAGGGCTAAAGAAATGAATAATGTCTGGGCCAGTTCAGCAACTTCGGTGTCTCCGTCCCCACAATGTTTGAGACTGCTGGTTGCAGTTTTACTGTGCTCAGTTTTTGCTTCCCTGCCTGAGCCCTTTGAATCGATGATTCTACACTCATCTACTATTTGGTTCTCAACATGGCGTTATCCTTGGGCATCGGTACTTAGGTCTGCCTCACTCCAGCCATCCTCTGCATCTTCTAAACCAGCAGTCCCCAAACTTTGTGGCAACCAGGACCGGTGCTCCTGTGAGAATCTAATGTCTGAGGATCTGAGGTGGAGCTGAGGTGGTGATGCCAGCGCTGGGGAGCGGCTGCAAATACAGATGAAGCTTCGCTTGCTGGCCCTTAAGTCTAGTTGCAATGCCCAATGCTCCCAATAAGACTTGAGATTAACAACGACAGATGAAATTGAGGACTCGCATTATATTTGAATTTCAGATAAACAATGAGTTTTCTATTGTAAGTATATGCCACATAATATTTGGAATGGGGCATAGTTATACTAAACAATTATTTGATATTATGTGAAACCCAGATATACCTGACCTGTATTTTTATTTGCTAAATCTGGTAACCCTGGTCAGGGCGAATAAAATATATTCTTCAACGTGCAATATCTTTCTTCAACTCACATTTGGCATTCGTTGAGGACCACTCCTGGGGATTTTAACTCCCTTGCATTTGCAGCCAAGCATGTCTCGGCAGCCAGATAAAAGCCTCTGGCAGAGAGTGATAGGTGCTCGCAGCAAAGCCAGCAGAAATAGTGTGTGCCAATGGGCTATGAACAGGCGCCGCCGTGACAGCATCTGCTATACTGATATATATCCCTGGGTCATGAGCCCCACATAAACTGCATTAATTTAGGAGTCAAAACGTTAAGTCCAAAATTCGTGGCAAGTAAGAATTGGGAAAGACCTCAGAGCTAATCTAGTCCAACTACCTCATTTCACAGATCGACACGTTTTGGCTCAGAGTTTCTTATTCATAGGCAAAGAGTTACCTATTGGCAAGTCCAAGATGCTGTTTCTATTATTGTTAGGTCACCGTCAAATAGTGATGAGTAATTGGGGAAAAATTTTCCCATTTCACAGACCCTGGTCCTAGCACTCCACGCACAAGGGAAAAGCAGCAATCTGAATTTGGTTAGGAGCGGGGTGTCAGGCGAGCACCAGAGTTATCCGGGCGTTAGGTAGACTCAGAAGTGCTCTTCTCCCCATGAGCTGAAAACCCAACCTCCTGCTTGGATCTGGGAGGCAGCGTAGGATGTCAATTAGGAATCGAGCCTCTTGCAGGCGGAGGTTGTCCTGCCCCAGCGCCATGTCACTGCCCTTTTTCTGCTCCCCGTTTTCAGGTCGACAAGGTGCCTGGCCTTCCCCAGTCCACACCAAGATTTCACATAGAGAAATCCACCTGGGGGAGGATAGAGCTTCTCCAGGTGGTGCAAGGCTGGGCTGACTTCTCCACTCTATCTCTCTGCTCTTTCTCCAGAAGGGACCCACACAAACCTTAGAGATAGGCAGAAGCCTTCCTCTGATTCCCTTCCAAATTTGGGCTAAAAATCAAATGGGATCATGGTATGAAACCTCTAAATTTCTATAGATTTATAATCTATAAAAGATAACATATAACTGAAATATTTCCCCCCGGCCCAAACTGTCACATACAAGATGCTCAATAAATGTTTAATGATTGAGGAACGGAGTCCCTGAATTGGAACTTATTGTTTATCTGCACAGAAAAATTCAATGTATTCTACTTCCTTTTGCTCATTTTGTTAGAAGCTCCTGACTGCATGATTTAATTGTAATGTTCGCACGCTGTTATCTGTGATATAAGGTGCAGTCAGCAGTAACAGGAGTAGCTAAGGACAAGGATGGCAAGTATGGAAAGAAATATCCGATGCAAATTTTATGACCTGAACAAATTTTTACAGATCTAATGATCTTTGAAAGGTATCCAAGAGGCTCTTATTTACTTAAGTATTTATAATTTAAACCCAAACAAGAAAATCAATCAAGATAATACAATTGATTCTAACTTAATAAAGACAGATTTTTCTTCCCAAACCAGAATTTTCCTCCTGTGATATGCAGCAATTGATCATTTTCTTATCTGGCCCATAAATGAATTCACAGTAAGTCAAAGAAATTCAACCGGAATTTTAATGTTATATTAAAATTATTTATAATTTATATAAATATAAAGTATAACATTATTTTTTCAGTTCTTAACTCCATATACCAGACCCACACTTAAAGCATTATAGATCGTAAGTGAATCCACTTATCGGAGTTACGTTTCAAGCTCTTTCCTTTTATTTTAGTAAAGCCCTTGGGGAAAGCTGTGGGAAGGCACTGAGCAGCATAATGAGTCTATTGCTCCAAGCACTTAAACACCAAACCACAAAAATGAACTCAACCTGTAATGTTCCATATGTCCTCACGATACACGTGGTAAAATCTTTATATCCGTGCATGAAAGCATAACTTCTTAAATCATGTGTTTTCTGAGAAGATAATGGTCCAAACCACTTTGAATTTCTTGATGGACATAGCACCTTTGACTCCTGAAAATCCAGGTATGAGTTCTGAAAAGGATCTTGACACCAGTGAGTCCATTCGACTCTGAAAAGGATCTTGACACCAGTGAGTCGAATGGACTCACTGGTGTCAAGATCCTTTTCAGGATCAATGCCCGGAGATTTAAGCGATGTCCTCCAGCCCAGGGGTAAGCAAACTTTTCCTGTAAAGGGCCAGAGAGACATCTACTCAGCTCTGCCATTGTATACTAAAGGAAATACTTCGACCGATGAGTAGAGCTGTGTTCTGATACAACTTTATTTACAAAAACGAGTAGAGGCCTGGACTTACCCTGTGGGCCACGGTTTGTCTGATCTTGATCTAGATCGCACAGCAGAATAATGTCAGAGCCAGGCCAGACCCAGCATCCATGACTGGCTGTGTTTATTTATTCACCTAACTAATACCTATTAAGAGCCCGCTGAGTGCCAGACATGAGACTGGATGATAGGGCATTCGGGTAGTTGATTGACTCCAAGTTCAGATGGTAATATTTTGGCTACAGGGATAAAATTTAGCAGTCTCCACTAATTGTGTCTCAAGAAAACATCTCCAATTGGAGATCAGATTTCTGATCGTGGAAATTATCTATGGGACACGAACATCTGATCTCCTTTAGAGCTAATAGCATAATACATCTGCAGTCGTAGGTCCCTGTTCTCAAATGCATTGGCGACCGGATAATTCTCTTATCAGAAATGAGCCATCAGAATTTCCAGGACCAGCATCCCTTCCCAAGCCCTGGGTCATGAGCGTTCCTTTCGAATTCTCAGCATTCGGCTCAACGCACAACCACCCCATCCTTCCTAATAGTGTCTCTGCCAAATGAAATCTTGGGGAGACACTGGTTCCAGAGACAAATGAGAAGACCGGATCCAAAGGGTCGGGCTCGAGTGAAGCAAAGGAACAGGAGAAATGATGCATCATCCTTCGAACCTTTCTATAAATATCTACCAGCTCCAACAACATTCTGGGGATATAGGAGTGAGCGGTGGGTCCTGTTCCAGAGGGGCTTAATGTTGTGGGGGTGAGGGAGTGGCATTAAACAGATAGCGATAAGTCCTGTGAACATAAATAAATGAAAGTGAGTCATGAAATAGAGTATGACAGGGGCCGAGGAGAGAGAAGTGGACTGTATAAAACACAGTGACCAGGGAAAGCTTCTTCAAGAGGGTGTCTTTTGAATCAAGTCCCACGTGAGGCCAAAGAGCCTGCTTCATAGAAATCACGGAAATAAAAACCACCAGTTCAAATGTCCTGAGGCAGGGACTTGTTTCGTGTGTTCATTGCAGTCAGATCGAGCAGGCAGAATGGCGTGAGACGAGGTCAAATCAGAAGACGCGGTGGCTGCGACCCCTGTGACTCAGTGTCTATGAAGCAACGTTCATGCTCCACGGGGGTACAGGATAAAAATCTCAGCACTTTTATTTAAAAGTATTTTTTGTCTAAAGTAATAGGAAAGAAATTAACAGCTCATATAAAGATCGCCACTGGTGCTCTCTCTCAGTCAGGGTGTCTGAAGCTCACGAACCAGGTGTGTTACTGGAAATTTCTTGAGGGAAAGGAATTATCGAAGGGTCTGTCAGGCACCTGCATCACTTTTGCTCTGTTGCAGCTTATATGTGAATTTACAGTGATATTCTCCGCTTGTAACTAAATGAACCCTCACACAAAACACGAATGGCTTAAAAAGTTCTGCGCAAAAAAATGAAGGATTGAAAGTGATGTAAATAACGCAAGCGCAAGAGAAAAGCAAGAAAAAAATAGAGTTCACGTTTTTCCCTCTCCTAGTACAAGTTCTTTAGCAGCGACGAGTCTTGGATAAAAACAATAACGGCCTAATTCAATACTTTCAAAAGTGCCTGATTCTCCCAGTTCACAGAATGATTCAGTAGTTAAGACACATATATGGACATGTAAATATTTCCAGATTTAGAGACACAGGTACATAAGTAAAAATAAGAGATTCTCGAAACTACTCATCAGTAACGTACTCTAACATTTTCCCTTCTGTTTTACTGAAAAGCGATATTAGTTAATATTATCATCCACCAATACGTTGTGACACGTAGCTTGAAAAATACTGGTACGATCAGTTCCGATGAGAAATCAGCCTCACAAAATCAAAATTAAGAAGACTGTCTAAACGTGGATTAACATCCTGTTGATCATCAGTCTCACCACGAAAGTGTATTTTCTCCCTTAGAAATTGGCTAATGGTAGCATGAAGTCATCACGATTGGCAACGTATTTTAAAAAACCATGAGACAACACTTAGTCCATTACTTTATGAAATTTTACTAAACTTGATGCATATTTAAGTATCTTTTAAGAGCTCTTAATACATTAATTCTTATCATTCATATAATTAATTCATATCATCTGTAAACATACATACATAGACAGACACATGTGTATATGGACAGCCTTACCATTTTTTTGCTGAGGTGATGTAAGTTTGGAGATCACCACTGTCGCTCACAGAATTTGTCTACTCTGGACCTTCAGCAGCCATCGGTGAATTTCCAGGTCCCCGCAACTGAGAACTGTACTTGTTTACTATGTTTCTCCTGTGACTGCCTAAACTCAATGTTCATGGTCCTTTATTACCTGAACTGGTAGCTTGGAAACTGTATCTCCTTTGTGAGGTCATTCTCTCCAAAGCAAGTGATTGATGGACATAAGACATCATAAGGTCAGGCCACAGAGTAGTTATTCCTATGCCAAAGCCTTGGATGAACTGGTTTGTTTTGATTCAACTTTCTCTATAATCTGGGAAGCCTTTTAGAAAAATCAAAGGGTCGGGCCTGGTTAGTACTTGGACAGGAGACCACCTAGGAATACCAGGTGCTGTAGGCATTCAAAAAAAAAAAAAAATAGAAAAATCAAATGTGTAAAAGGATCTGGTGTGTCCCAATCGCCACTCAGTTTACGGTTACATAATCTGCTCTGGTTAAGAGAATTATTGTTGGAGAGAGAGAAACAATCCTGGACTAGTCATATTAGATATATGGACCTCGGTCAATGTCTTAGCTTCTCTATGCCTCAGTTTCCATATTCATAAAATTCTGAAGATATTTACCTAATCCTATCATAAGAATTAATTAGAAAATCTATGGAACAGCCATTAGCACAATCCTTGGCACAGAAGGAGCGCTCCATGAGCTGTTTCTATCACTGCTGCGATTGTAAAAATTGTCTTTCTTGTGGAGATTTAATTCCGAGTAGCACATCTTTCCATGATGTACACCGCTCACGCAGATGTGCTTTAAAAAAATCAAGTCACACATTTTCACATTCACGAATAAGAAAACAATGCCACGCTAATGATGTTTGCAAGAAAACTAAAACAATCTTTGAGTCAAATCAGCACTGCTGTGTGGGTCACTTTGTTTCTGTGGCCACTAGGTCAACTTTCAAAATGATTGCGAACACTCACCTGAATTTTTCAAAGATGAAGATGAAATGGAAGGGCAGGGTTTAGAATCTTGCATTTTATTGTCCACTCTCTGGGTAAAGTTAGGTCATTAAGTCGCTTATTTTTTTCTCTTGGTCTGTTTTCCATCCACCTGTAAGATAAATCATATCTGGTTTTGACTATCTTCTTTGTACAAAACGTGTTATATATTTTTAAAAGACAGCGTAATTCACTCGGTTTTACTCATTGCAAGAATACTTCTCCTGGGAACATCACGAATGGATGTTCTGCTAACTTTACTACTTCCACCATCCTCAACTTAAATACCGATTAATGTTATAAAACTATTGGTAACAGTAAATTATAAGACTCGTTCACATTTTTCTGCACAAGAACAAACATTTACTAGAGAAAAACGTATTTTACTATAAAAGGAAACACATTTTACTAGAAACGGAAGTCAAGAATGCTGACAAAATCAAAGAGCGATAAGATCAATGCAAAGTGTCCATTAAACTCCTCTCGATTTTGGAATGCATCTCTGTTTTTAGGGGATTAGCAGATAAGCGGAAGTCTTCATGGATAAAGGAGACATCAGTTCTCTAGAATATTCCCAAAGCAACAAAAGAATGACGGGATAGTGTTGCATATAAAGACGAGAGTCCTGACTACTTTCATATTTGCTAAATAACCCCTCAGTCACTCGGGACGAAGTACATGCTTTTCCCAAAGGATACCAGAAGCTCCTAGTGTCCAAATGTGCATACAAATTGAAACCACTGGCCATTTCCCTTTCTCTTCTCCTTTCCCTATTCAAAGACTCAGCTCACTCTCCTGGGCTCTCGCATCCTTTAGGTGGCTTCTTTTGTCTTCTGTCCTCGCCCTTCAGGTATGTCTGACTACCTGCTTAGTGCTGTCAATGCAATGCCAACCACACCCCAGCTTCTCTCTGCTTCCCCCCTCATTCTTTCACCCTCGTGAACTTTCCCAGCAGTCTTTGTTTATTTATGACATATATTCCCAGCAGAAGTTATTTTCACAGATCTGTGCAATGTAACTTGCCAAGGCCGCAAAATGTGTGGAAATTCAGCTTTCTCTTTCTCTGCCTCTGCCTGGCAGCCTATTGTCTCCTGTTGGCATCTGCAGCAAAGCTGCAGCCTAAAGTTGTGACAGTCCACGATATCCAAGGCAACGAGTGGCAGGGTCCTAAACATAGAATTACTTCAGTGCAAGACAAAGCATCACACAAAGCTGACGAACAGACGAACAGAGCCCATGCTTTAACATACGTCTTTATTAATGCTGAGTCAAAGTCATTTCCGGCTGTCATAAGAGTTCTTTCACAAATTAGGTAAAGAAGGAGCATTGTAAATTAAGAAATTGTATGGCCATGTCATAATTCATGATAAAATGTATTAGAGGGACACCGAGGAGAAAAAATAATGGAGAAAAGAATTTCTAAGCAGTCTTTGTCAAACACTTAAGACATCATTTCTTTCTAAGTCAGGCACACTAAATTGGAGGCAGAAATTATGGTTTTAGTTTGCATTAACTAGAGTTGAAATAATGTTTTCTTTAGTCATACATATGACTTTAGTCATAGTTTATGACTGAACTATGAAATAACCTGTCATCATTCTGGTAATAAGTCAAAAGCTTTAAGTGACTCCCCACTCCCCACACCCAGGGTCCCCAACAGGGTGCTGTACCTCCATAATCACCACCGGTTCCACAAGTAGCCTAGCAACCTAAATAAAAGCAGCGTGCTTGCCATACAAACGCATCTTCAAGTCAATTTCCTTAGCCATGCACCTTCGACCATGTTGCTACCTTGAAACACCTGGAGTTAATCCTGGTCCTTCCTCTAAGATGCAGAAGTCAAGACGACATTAAACATCCAAGGGTTTTATTAGCGGAAATGCCTGTGCAAAGGGAAATATGGATGGAACCAGGCAAGGTTACGAGAGCTGAAAGACCAACTTTCACTTGGGTGAAAGCACCCTCGATGCCCTCAATGTCTAAGGAAGGTTCGGCGAAGCTGTCTGGGAGTTCTCGAGTCAAGGTCAACCAACAAAGGAGTCTGTATCTTCTGGAACAGCACACCTTGATATCTCCTCCCCACTTGGTCACTGATGGGGAAGTGGCTAATGGCAGGCAAGATCCAAATCAATTCCAGAGGGCAGAAGCTGAGGACCTGGGACAAATGCTCCACAGTATAGGAGGTCTGCAAGGTGCATTCTGGGAGCTGACATATCACTGCTATGTAGAAATTCAAAACCGTACAGCTGTACAATAAATCTTGAGCCTGGCGTCCAAATTTCCCTGATCTCCACCTAACCTATGTGTAAACTTTAATTTCTAGCTCTTCCTTTTTTGATACCTCAGCATGAATCCAAGTTCTTCCTTGGTCCTCACGTGAGCCCCACAGGTGACCAAAATGCTTTCCCTCGCGCTATTTCTTCCCTCTAATATTTCCCCACCTCAAACCCTACTTTCAAGATCCTACCTATTCTGTGGAAGGTCTATCTAAAATGCCAAACCAATGAGAAGACTGTCCTCAAAACTCTTGCCCGCTACGACCATGTCACCTTGAACAAGCCCGATCTCGTCTGATCTCGGTAGCTAAGCAGGGTCGGGCCTGGTTAGTACTTGGATGGGAGACCACCTAGGAAGACCAGGTGCTGTAGGCGTAAAAAATAAAAAATAAAGGATCGTAAGCTGACAAGGTCCTTGCAATCTGTGAGGTCAACCAAGGGTTGCCTCGCCAAAAACAAAAACAAAAAAACAAAAAAACAAAACAAAACAAACAAACAAAAAAACGCAAAAAACAAACCCTTGTCCCCAATCCATCTGCTCGGCCCTTATCCTACTAGAAAGGTTCTCCTCCACCTCAGAACCTGCGTGGGACTTCACCTGCTTGAACATGAGCGCTTAGAGTATTAAGCATTTTCTGCTGGCTTTAGTTGTTATCAGTTTTATAGCAAACCCCAGAAGGACTGCACACACTTCAAGTTTTTATTCCTGTAATATTGTGCAAACATTAAATTGAATAAGTACATTAATTAAAGAAAGACAGATTCTGGCCTGGTGCATATTTATCGACCCAGGACTAAAAATAAAACTAAGAAATCTTCTTTATTTCTTATTTTCATGTTCGTGCTATTTTTTAAATAAAATAAACAGGAACTATGAGACCAAAAGGAATATCAATTTGAACATCCGAGGCAAAAAATCCAACAGACCTCACCCTCAGAAAGGACACCATCGCCGCTGCAGTCATGGAAAAATTCTCACAGTATAATTAGCTGACATAGGAAATTGACCCAATAAATGACTTTTGTGAGAGATTTAAATATAAGATCCGTTAAATCAAACAAGGAGGTTATTAGACTGAGGTAGCTCTAATGCCGTAGAGGCTATGTAAGGAAACCAAAACCTAAGCCTGTAAATGCCTCAAGGTTACAAAATTGAAACGCTAAGGACAACCAATCGCTAACAGCCAAATAGGCTTAAAGCTACAGCCAATCAATAATTTCTTGCCTGGCTTCCACCTTTTCTCTATAAAATCTCTTTCCGAGCTTCTGATCACTTCCAGTTCGATGCTGCCCTTTGAGCTCCCTGCTTTCCTGTTGCCTCTGGAGGCGGTGGGCCTCCAGAGATCCCTCTCAAATCCCGGATCTTAGATCCTCAGGCTTTGCATTGCGATCGTTCAGACTTCCTCTGAACGTTTCTTTTTCCAGACTAGTCTGGAAATTGCTGGAATTGGATTGGTTTTCACTTAGAAACTGCACTGGGGCCAACATGAGGCCTCAAGTGAATAACATGTTTTTTTAAGGTTGAACAAGTAGATTAACCTTACCAAAGATAATCTCGAATCACAGTGGCCTCAGTGGAGAACTGTTAACCATCTTATATAACCTTATCCATTTCCAAGGTGCCCTAAAGAAAAAGGACTGTCAGCCATGCATGACTATAAAGGAGAGTGACTAGGACGAGACCCAGTTTCTGGTGACTAGGATGAGGCCTGCTGGGACACCCCACTCACTCTGGAGCCCACAGGTGGCATCCTGTGCAAACTTGCAGAAGCCAGCGAAGGATACGAATTCTTGCATCGGCTCCCCCAGGTCTCTCTACCTGTGGGGCTGGATCAAGAGACGAAAGTAGTTTCACAGTGTCCCTTCCTTTCCAAATTCAGATTGCCAGGGGAAAAAGAATCACTGGTTATCGATCCTTTCTCTTCCAGGGGCAGCTACTGCCTTCTGGTTTGTGTCATTTTGTGTCCTGAGAACTTGGCTTGGAAACCATCAATTTGGGGGCCCCAAAAATATGGCTGGATAGAAATCTGGGTTGAGCCTCATTCGTGGCTAGACGTGGCTGGGCAGAAACGTGGGTTACACTTCATTTGCAGCTAGGGTCCTCCCCACTGTTGCAATTCCCCCAGCAATTACAGCTCTCAGGGGAACTGACTTGTCTAAGTCTCTTTTTTAGGGGTCATCTTTGGGTGCTGGATCATGAGAGGGTAACATCTTTGAGGACCCCTCTTGGGTCCATGGAATTGTTCAGTCCTGCTGGAAATACTTATTGTTTGTCCAGGCTGAAACCTAACAAGACATTCTAAAGGATTTGGTGCTGCTCAATTCCAATTGATTTTTGCTCAAATTCTTAACATTTTTAATATGCCTCTTTTTATCCTTTAACGATCCTAATATACTTCTTCCGCTACTCTAGCTCCTCTTTCTCGAATATCACTCATCTCAGATCTCAGTGTCAACCTTCTGTTGTAGTTTTTGGCTCTTATTCACCTTTGAACCAAACATATCCACAATTAATATAAAGAAATAAAATCACTAAATGCCTTGAAGTTGTTTAAGCGCCCCACAGCAGAGATTTACCGCTTCTTTATTTAAAAAAAAAAAATTTAGATACTTTGTGAAAGAATCTCAATTGAATTCAGAGTTTTCAATTAAAATTTACAAATTGATTCTACTCTTATGTGAATAAAGAATCTTATAAAATTTTCAACCACTATGAGATGAAGATTAATCAATAATAATCTTCATCTCCAAGCATAACCAGGAATCTGAAAGCCCTTCAAACTCTTTCTACGTCATCAGCAGAGATGAAGGAAACTTACCTATTCCTGACTCGATTTAGGAAAAATCCAACTGATATACAAAACTTTTATTTCTTTCGTGAGTTTTAAGAATCTCCTAAGATACTTCCAAAGGTTTTAAGAATCTCCTAAGATACTTCCAAAGCAGAAACATTTTCTCCAAGACAATTCGTCTCTTTTAAATATCATTAAAGTGTGACTGGCGCAGAGCCCTCGGGGAGCTGACACCCCAGAGGGAGAAGAACACATTACTAATAGCTAGTCAGGTGCCAACTGGCTCTAAGTTGCCAATTCCCTATCCTGGAAAAAGCAAGTATAACTAAGCAAAGGCAACTTCGATGATCATCAGGAGACATTCTCTGGCATCAATATGCTGCTTGGCAAGCAAGGGATGAGTCAGGATTGCAAATGCCACCTGAATCACGAGGTGGCTTCAACCATACAGTCCACGTACACCCTGGAACAAGCTGATCTTCAGGTCAAAATTACTTCGAAAATCCTCAACCAAGAAGTTCTCCTTATACCTCAAACTTAAACAGGTGATTAACCTGAGCAATAGTAACGAAACTGAATAAGTTTGCTTAGATTAAAACACACAGCTGAACCCCACAGTAATCCCTTCTTCAAGAGAAAACAATACATTGAGAAACTATTCTTTCCAACATATATGCCTACTGTTACAGACTTCAAGCGCTCTCGCAAATGTATTCTTAATTTTACATTGTCTTGAGAAGTTTCCTTGTTGCATTTAACCGCTAATTTTGTTCATTTCAGTCAACAATAATTCTTGGACGTTTGCAACACTCAAGGCAAAAGTTAAGCAAAGAAAATAGAAGTGACAGTCCAAATCTTCAAGTAGAAAGACCGGGACGAGCACACCCAACAATAGGAAGAAGGAGGACAGAGACAGAGTGAAAAAAAAATGTCAGGAAGCAGAAATGAGCATTTCATTTGAAGTGGCGGCAGCAGCTAAAGTCTATGGGAAGCCATTTAATGTAACAAGGGATGGAGGCAAAGCAGTAGAAGAGATAACCCCAAAAGCAAAACTCTTAAAATACACAGAGCAAACAATTTCGAGAATTCCTCCCTGATTCGGGACTTCATTGTTATTCCTGAAATAGTGAGAAATTGAATAACGAAGCAATTTTAACTATTTAGCTTCCACAAAATGAAAAGGCAGGAACTCAGTCTTGAAAAGTGGCCTTTCTTCCTTTGTGCGAAATGGAGGAATTCGATGGTCCTAATACGGTTTTTATTTTTTAAGAAATTATCCTAGAAAATGTCTATCTCATCTCAAGATTCTGTCTCAAAATGATCAATTCCAAGTCTAAAAGAACAGAAGTAAACATTTTTCGCAAACTTTTATCACGCGAAAACTTAAAATTCCTTTTTAACGCTGCATGACAAAGCCTCGAAACATTGCCCAATGCTGAGCTTTGCCACCTTGCGCTTTTAGCTCATATCAACTCCATATTGCAAGGAATAAAAATTGATATCCTGAATAACTTAGTCATTGTCTGCAACTGTAGTTCTTCCCATAAGCGGGAAATGAATAACTTTTTAATTAAATAAATGTCAAATAGTTCAGTTTAAGAATAGGAACGGCTTTAATAAACCTATATTATATTCACAAATGTTGGAAAACATGGTGAGAAAACAACTAATATTTTCACACCTTCAACTGTTTATTAGAACCAGGGATACACGAATATATATTATTTTGACAGCTACATTTTTAAAGATTTCTGCAATTATATTTGCTTTTTTAATAATTCGTATCGTAAATGTGCATCTTCTTGTAAAGCTACCTTAGGGGAATAGGAAGAAGCTTCATTTCCACTAGGGCAGCATAACCGGATTCAAAGTACATTTCACAGGATACTTTATAGTCAGAATCAACTTCTTTTCTTCTGTAAGAGTTTTCATAGTAAGCGTTCTTTTAAAGTACACGTGGAACATTCTACAGGATAGACTATAGACTGGGCCACAGAACAAGTCTAAGTAAATTTGAAGAGGCCGAAATCACACACAGAGTGTTCTCACCATAGACTCGGAACGTGGAGTGTGGCCCACTTCGGTGACAAAGGCTGGTGCTTCCTGCTGACACGTACGTAATTTCCACATACGAGGCAGGATTGTGTGGCCCAGATGGCATGAGATGGCAAAACAGGAATATCCCAACGTCCGCCTCACCCATCATCCATTTTTTAGCCCAATGGGCTGAACTCTTATTTTCAGCCAATATCCAATGAGGAAGGAAGTATTGCTAAACCAAAACAAAGACTCTTCTTAGTCAGACCAGATGAAGGGATTTCGTTAACTTCCGTGTGGCGAAGAATTAGAAGTTGATAACAGAAGCTCACTGTGTATCTGTTAGAATTTCTTCTTTGTATATGTTTAAGTTACTGTAGGTGAAATGCATATAATTCACATTCCAAGCTGGGAGATTAGCCATTCTCAGAAATTTCTATTGTCTTCGGACCCAGCTAAAGTCAAACACTTTCCCAAATCCTTTGTTAACAAAATCCATAAGGAGAGTTCAAAAATTAATTCACTTCTTAGTTCTCTGTAGTCAGAATACATAAAGGACTCCTGTAACTCAACAATAAAAAGGTGAATGAGCCAATTTAAAAATGAGTAAAAAAATAAAAAATAAAATAAAAATAAAAATGAGAAAAAAACGTAAGTAGACATTTCACCAAAAAAGACACATGAATAATAAGCATATGAAAGGACGTACATCATCAGTCATTTGGAGCAACTAGAATCCTTATGTACTGCTGGTAGGGGTGTCAAATGACAGCCCCTTTGTAAAATGATTTGTCAGTTTCTTTAAAAATTAACCTTATCGTACAAACTGGCAATTCTACTCCCAGGAATCTACCCAAGAGAAATGAAAACATATGTCCACACAGAGACTTGTACATGAATGCTCATAGTATCATTATTCCTAATAGTCAAAAAATGGAAATTACCAAAATGCCCATCAACTGGTGACTCCATAAACATAACACGATCTAGCCATAAACCAGAATATCGCTCAGCAATAAAAAGCAACAACCGCTGATATATACTACAACATGGATGACCCTCAAAAAATTATGCTAAAAAAAGAAGCCAGATGCAAAAGACTACATATGTTGTATAATTCCATGTATATGAAATTTCAGAAGGACGAATCTGTAAGATATAGAAAGATCGATGTTCGCCTGGGCCCAGTGGGGGTCGGGGTTGGGGCATGGAGCTGGGAGTTGACTACAAATGGGCTCAAGGGAAATTTGAGAGTAATGGGGAAATTTTAAAACACGATTGTCACAGTGGTTACGTAATTCTATTAATTTACTAAAAATTAAAAAAAGAAAACCACTGGGTCAATTTAATCCAAAATCTTCATTTTACAAAGAAGAAGAGTGCCTTCCTCTGCCCATAAAAATGCATGAATATCCTTCTAGCTCCTTCTGTCTGTCTCACGCGTTTGAACTCTGACATTGCTTTCTAATTTTTCATGTTGCAGATTCTGTTTCCCATGGGAAGAAGAGCACCTTAGAATATAGGGCAAGAATTTGTGCTAGATTCTTGATGAGTTCATTTGAACTGAACTTACTTGATTTGAATTCATAGGAATAAGCTCGGTGAGACCCAGCCATTCTTCTGAATCAGATCTAACATAGCGGCCTTTCTATTCCTTAATTACTCAGCTTGTACTGCTGCAAATTCCCCAAACATACACGAGAATACTCACAGCCAGGGACAAACAAAACATAGCCTCTAGGATAAAAACAACATACAAAACGCAAACTGTACTCTCATTGTAAGTTAATATTCATTTCCGTTTTTCAACATTAGCAGAATCGATAGTCCTATATATAAAATGAGGAGACATCTCAGGTGAGTTCTAAGATTCCCTCCAGTTCTAACATAAATCATGACCCTCCTGTTATTCCTGGCTATCAGTTATCATTTCGACCCACTATTGCCTATTTCTGTAGTAGTTGAGCATGAATCTATTTTTGTCACACTGTTCTTTTATCACATCCTTAGGAAAGTAAGATTTTTTCAGATCTCAAGATCAAAGAAAAAAAAAATCTCAGCTTTTAGAGAAGCTGAATTCAGGAACATTTCAAAATGATTTTCTCAAAATCCAACATCGACATACATATTCAAGATTCCTTAACTTAAAGAACTGACCAGTAGGATTTTTTCAATGAAAAGAAAAAAAAAAAAGCATTGAAAAGCAATGCTTTTTTTTTTCAGTTTAAAAATGAACTGAAATATAAACAAAAATAGTCATATGATTTATAGTGAGAAATATAATTCATAGTCAGAAACACAAATTCAGTCCAGCATGGCCGTTAGCAGTCAGGATGCTTAAACTCTTCCCAGAAAGGCTGTGAGTAAAGTAATTTATTATTTTAATCACTAAATTTAGGTATCGTTTGGCCCGTATCTTCTTAGTTTATAATTCCCAGTATTAGGGAGTGAATGGGACAATGGGAAAATGGAAAAATAATTCTCTCTGGGGAATAGAAAAGGGGAAATCGTTGAAAAATGGATGTGGATTTTGGCTTTTCACTTTACCTCTTTGGAACTGTCAGATATTTTTGTCATGAACAGATACTACATTTATATTTCAAAACCTAGTAAAAATTAGTCAAGAACAAAATGGAGCTTTTTCTTTTCCTTGTATGCATTAACTTTGAAAGAAAGGGGACATAGTAATAATGAACTTTAAAAAGAAAAGGCCTGGCTTTGCCATCAAAAATATTTAGAGTCAAATTTCATAGCACCCAGGCACATATATTGTCTTAAGCTTTCACGAGAGCATAACAATTAGATTTACCTGGCTGTCTCCTCCCTAAATAGTGAGCAACTCTACAGCTGATTCTTGGACTCATTTATTCTCTCTTGTGCCTAACACACTGCCTGATATATATTAGTTGTTCAACAAATGTTCCTCAAACTGAACTAAAGCACTGAAGTTCTGCCTTTTCTAACACCATCTTTGTCATCTTTGGTGACTCAGCTTCCTACATTCGAAGTACAAGGAATAATAACTACCTCACAGGGTTGTTGATTAAAGGACACAATGTATATAAAGCCCTTAGCACAGTGCCTGGTGTGTAGCAGTCTACATTCGCCCTCACCTCTGCTTCCAAAATAAGTCTCTTCCCAATGGGAAATAGTAATAATTTTCATAAGGTTAAAAAAGTCAGCAGTACTTTATCTGACTTTGAATTGCCACTTTGAAGGCAGTAGAGATGGGCCAGTAAAATCATTAGCTGGTGTTTCATGAGTCCTAAGACCGCTCATATATTCCGTGATTTGCTAGATAGACTGACAGGATTCAGGAGCAGGTGGACTCACGGTTACAGTGTATTACAGTCATTACCAAGCAGGGAAAAACCCATCAGGAAGAATCTGGAGGAATCTATGCCCGGATTTCCTCAGTTCTTTCCCTAGCACCAGGAAGGAATTTGTTTCTTCCTCTAGCAATTAGATGCAGCAACACATGTGTGGTGCTTAGCCCGGTAAGGCCTGTTTCAGACACGGAGTCTAGGGTTTTTATTGGGAGTCTGTCCCTTAGACATAATGACCTTCCACAACTGCCAGATTCGCAGAAGGAAGCAGGTGTTTAGTGCCCCCAGATGGGCAAGACAAGCTGTCACTTAGAGAATGGTTTAAAGGCAACGTTTCCAGGTGCCAGCCAAGGGCCAACCTTGTAAGAAGGCCTTTTAAAGATAGCAACCTCAGGCCTGCCATGTTAACTGTTTCCTGAACACACGGGAAGTGATAAACTGGGGGGAAAGGGTAGGAATTATGGGAAAGAAGAATAAGAAGAACGGGGAGAGCAGAGAAAGGACAAAATGCTTGAGAGGAAAAGAGAGAAAATGAAGTAAAGGAAGGGCAATGAAATAAGACAGAACAAAGGAAGAGGGAAGAAAAGAAGATAAAGCAATCACTTGGCTGAGCCAGTCTAGCCTTTTATTCCAGCCACCTGACCCTCTAGCATCCATGCTCAGTTCCATTCTTCCCAACACCCCACCTCGCACGCTGCTTCCTAGGACGCCGTGTTGTACATGCCTATTTTTCATCCCCTCTGTTTACATACATATCTGTTCCCTTGGCCCTCCTGCCTCGAGGTAATCTGGCTGCTTTGATAAGGATAGTGGAGAAGGATGAGGGAGGGAAAGTCCAACAGGGATGAAATTAAATAGAAAAAAGCATTTGAGCTCAATGAAACAAGAGAGCAATAACAGGCTCCCAGAGCTCTCGACTTTGAAAGAAACATGAACTCCTTCCAGCTTTATAAGATAAGAAACATCGGGAAAACATTAGCAGAATGGACTCTTCCGAGGGTACTTTTTAATTACAGTGGCCTCCTTGACTTCTAACAGCTCATTGATTACTTCTCTCATTTAAGTAGCTAAAGCAAGTTTTTTAAGTTGAGAAGCGCTAGGGTTTTACTCTTCCAACCCTTCCTTTTCTGACCGAGTTCATAAAAAGGGGGAAAAAAAAGATAAAGAAGCTATTCCTTGCCTTAGTGCTTTTGTAATTGAAAAGTATGACAGATCCTTTTCTCCTTTTCTCACATTTTGTATTTTAAAAACTGCTGTCAGACTAAGGCTTTGCCAAGTTTCAACCCCAAGTGAAATCTTACCAAGAAAACTGAAAGATGTATAAAAAGCAGATGGATTATAGGTATAATCATACAGCCTACACGTGTTATGTTTTTTTAAACAAGTTCATCTCTCTTGTGTTAAACGTGTAATATTAGTTATAATTATATTCGTGTACTGAAATATATTTCCTTTTATCATTCGCTTTTGTAAAAATACACATACACTGAACAAATTCATCTCTCTTGTGTTAAATGTATGTTATAATTATATTCACGGACAAAAATATATGTCCTCTTATCCTTCCATTTTTACAAAATGAACTTTTGTAAAAAGACATACATATTGACCTGGATAAAAACAGACATCCTAGGTAAGAGAAGAAACGAGGAGGAATAACATAGCTTTCCATCTTCAGTGAACTAGAAGTCTGCCACATCGAAGGAAGACATTTTCACAACTCCAGATAATGGAGGTTGAACAAATACAATTTTCGTTAGGCGCAATAAACTCACTACTTAAGGAAAACCTTGATGTCAGTTAGACCCTTCTGACAATAGAATGAACTGTCTTATTCAGTAACTGTAAAGTGACGAGCACTGTCACTGATGGAGCTCACGACCGGAGCTCTGGTATTACTGAGACTCTGAGAAATTGGTGGAGAGTCAATGGAAGGACCAGACAGAAAAGCAAACATGGCGGCCACAAACATTCTTTATCTCAGCTTAGTCCCCTATAAGGCCTTCCTTGCCCGGCCAGGAAATGCATTCTGCATTTCCAACATGGCAAATTACTATTGTTTGAGCATTCGAAGAGAAGTCAAGGGATGGCCAAAATCCAAAACACTGACAATACTGAATGCTGGCAAGGATTTGGAGCAGCACGAACTCTTATTCACTGCTGGAGGGAACGCAAAATGGTACAGCCACTTTGGGAGACAGTTTGACAGTTCCTTACAAAACTAAACATATTCTTACTATATGATCCAGCAATCGTGCTCCTTGAATTGACAACTGCAAATGAATTGAAAACTTACGTCTGCCCCAAAACCTGCACACGAGTGTTTACAGCAGCTTTATTTATAGTTGCCAAAACTTGAAAGCAACCAAGATGTCCTCTGTACGACAAATAAACAGTAGTATATCCAACAATGGAATGTTATTCAGCGTTCAAATGAAACCAAAAAAAAGGAGCTATCAAGCCATGCAAAGCCACGGAGGAAACTTAAATGCATGTTACTAAGTGAAATAAGCCCATCTGAAAAAGGTGACGTACCATGTGAGTCCAATGATATGACACTCTGGAGAACGCAAAACTATGGAGACAGTAAGAAAAGTATGGTCGCCAGGGGTTGGAGGAAGGAAGGGATGAACAGACAGAGCACAGATGACTTTTAGGCCAGTGAACCTATTCTGTAAATACTACAATGGTGGATGCATGTCATTATATATTTTTCAAAACTCATGGAGTATGCGACACCAAGAGTGAACCCTAATGTAAACCATGAACTTTAGGTGACAATGATGTGTTGATATAGGTTCATCTTT
>NW_024340697.1:3051301-3078680 GCF_902729225.1 Pteropus medius
CTAGTGCCAGATGTTGATAGTGGGGGTGCCTGTGTGTGGGGGGGTGGTTAGGTATATAGGAATTCCCTGTACTTTCCCATCAATTTTACTATGAACCAAATACAGTTCTAAAAAATAAAGTTCATTAATTTAAAAAAAAAAAACGAAGAAGCTGGGGTGTTTCTCTTCAATAAGGCAGTAGAAGGGGTGTCTTTATTTGGTAGGAAGTGCATCAGATGACCTCTTAAAGTCCTTTCCAACCCTTGATTTCTATGCTCTGTTTGGTGTCAGGATACCACTGACTCTTAGGACAGAAAGGGATTTTAAAGGTCATCCAAGAGAGGCATTCTTTTCTCTGCAGCGTGAAAGGTCATCCAGTCTGTGCTGGAAGATCTTCAGAGAATGGAAATTTGGTGCCTCTTTGATTAACTCTTTCAATGCCTCCTGAATCACTTTGTCTGAGAATCTTCCTTGCATTGAAACAACCTGTCTCCCCATAGCTCCCACCCTTTAGATATATCCATGGGAATGAGAAAGACAGCAGTGGGTGTCTGGAGGCAAATCGGATATCTATTCAACAGAAATCCCACCAATAAATATGAGGCCCTTGCCATAGAGGTGGGCATTGGAAGAAAATGAGGCAGAGATCAGGGACAACCAGACAGAACTGGAATGGACAGCAAGTCAGACACATAGTGAACTTGAAGTCCTGGAGGACAAAGGCAGGGGGCTCAGTTTAGGTGCTTGTGAGGTCATCGCTGCACCGGGCCACAGGCAAATTTGGGCAAAGAGTGCATTCAGTTATTTTTGCCAGTGTCATCTTCCTCTTGATGAGTATTGAATTTATTTCAACTAAATATTTCTAAATCATACTTTTCCCCAAAAGGTTCTTCTAAACTGTTTGCAAGCAGAAAGATCGATCTTCTAATGAGTTCACAGCCTTATTTAGAAAGTATTAAGGAACTTGGCTAAATCGAGAGGGTAGTTTCATTCCTTATTTTACTTGGAATTCCTTCGAAATCTAAATACTATTGAATACTCTTCCCTTGACACTTTCCTCTTCCTATCTTGACCTTCCTTCTCTCTGTCCCATTTTCTCTCAACGTCCTTCATTGGATTCTCTCCCCTCCCTTCTAATAGAGATGGTTTTCCCAAGGCCCAATCCCCAGCCTTGTTGTATTACATAAAACACATCTCTCGGGCATTCTGACCACTCCCATGGCTGTATCTACACTCATATGTTGATGAATCCCAAATGTGTATCTCTCCAAGAGCCTCTCTCCTGTGCTTCTGAATCATCTCTATTGAATAGGCCACAGGTACCAAGAGCAGGTGTACTCACAGTGGATCCAACTGTCATTCACTCCCCTGTTCATGCATTTCCAACCTGGCTCTATATTTACCCAGTCTCTAAAGCTGGGAAACCAGAAGTTGTCCTGCATTCTTACCTCTCCATTAGCTTCCATTATCCAGGCATGAAGTCCCATCAGCTCCATCCCCAGGCAACTCTAAAATATGTCTCTTCCTTCCATCCTCATTGCCAATGACACGGTTCGCCATCTCTCATTTGGACTACGCTTTCATTTTTACATTTTTCATTATAAGATATTCTAGTTTAGGTGCTTTTATAACGAATACCACATTTCTTGACTTGGTCTTACCGTGTCACAGTCTAGGTCCCCATAAGCCACTGACCGAGACTATTACTGGTAGTTGATCACCTGGTCATTGCCGTGAGATCTCTAGATAGTACGCTTTATGTCACAATTTCTTGGTTTATCAAAATCAAATTTCTATTAATTTACTTCTACCATAGGTAAAAATTTAATTTACTTCCCTTACCCCTAAATTGCCAGTAGCCCTTCTTCCTAAAATTCTGTATATACCCAAATATAAGGCAAATATTTCCTCAAAACTATCTCATCAGAAATAAAGTCCTTATTAAGACTTTCAGATTACAGGCGGTCTCCTAATTACTCAATTTTGAACGACAAAAAAGTCACATTAACCTGAAATGACCTCAATCAAACTCAATGTGGATGCTTATAGAAGTCACTTCGCATGATGGGGGAAGGTAAATAAGTTTAATGCTGATTAAGTCATCATTTCTGAAGAAATGAATTCAAATCGCAACTCTGGATGCCATTACAAGCCTTTCTAAAAAATCAGTTCATTACAATACATTACGTGCATATGTTCTGGAGTTCTCTATATATTAATGGATATATGTGAATCATGATAAAATTTCTAACAGCAGCATTATGCTTAAATTCGAAAAATGCTGTAATCAAACAACTTGGTGAATTCAACTTAGTATGTCACTGTTTTCAAGTGGCTCTAGATGAAGGAAAGATGAATGTCAATGTGCAAGAATGGAGTTTGGGAAAAATTGTATCATGACATCTGTGAAAAAGAGCAATTCTGTTTTATATAACATGAGGTTTAAAATATGTATATACGATTAAAGTTTAAGTTAAAAATTACAGGTAGACATTTGGCCATTTCAGTTCTTTTCCTAAGTATTGTACACTCATGTTGAAAAACAAGAGAAGTTGTTTTTAACTTTCTCATGTAGGAAAATGAGGCTTCACTTATATTCCCAGGGTCCACTTATATTTAGGCATATACTCTACTTACATCTCCAGATCAAGACCTCTGTTGGTCAGTGCTGCCACAAGCAAGTACAATCTGTTTCTCTATTTCACATCCTCTCCACTGTAAGCAACGTCTCTTGGTTCTCCATTTTGTAAAAAGAAGCAGTAATGATCACTCCCTTCCCTCCGCTGCTCCTTTCCTGTCCCCATCGACCTGATTCTGTGACAAAACTTGTCTGTGATTTGTCCAGCAAGGGTCACAAACTTTTGACCCCTGAGTGAAACATGCCATAGATGTGTTTTGTTTGATTTAAACATTAATTTATAAATTAAATTAGTTTCTCAGTATTTTAAACTGAGAGATTTCACCTGTAACCAAAGTACTATTTCTTAATATTTCTTTGATGTTTTACTCTTTTTCCTTCTCAATTCCATGACCTTCGCCCTAGAATGCTCAGTCACACAGCTGCCTGGAGAGAGACCAGAATTCATTATAGAGGAAATTCGAAGAGAAAGTCCAAGGGAATATTCATCTTCTGATCTACAAAAATAGGCTTATCAAACATGACACTAATCCAACAAAACTAGCTCTAGATTACTTTATGTCCCTCTTAAGTTTTCCAAGGGACAAGTTTTGAGGTCCTAGCCTCATGGATTTCTACAGTACCCTGACAATAGGCAATCCGTCCATCTCTGCCCACTGGAGTCACGCTAAGGAACTTAGAGGATATGTTATAAGTAAGGTCACCAAACAGCCTGGTTTGACTCATATAGTCCCAGTTCATACATGTCACCCATGCATCTCATCTAGCTGGTGCCTTCTTTCACTCTCAAATGTGTTCTAGATCAGATTGCCCACTGTATTGGGTCATCCTAGTCATAACGGAAGTTAAGGGACAGACCTCTGTGCTGGTTAATTTTATGTGGCAACTTGATTGGGCCACAGAGTGCCCAGATATTTGGTCAAACATTACTCTGGGTGTTCATGTGAGGGTGTTTTGGGATGAGATTAACATTTAAATCGCTAGACTGAGTAAAGCAGATTTTCCTCCCTAATGTAGGTGGGTCTCATCCACTCAGTTGCAGGCTTGAGTAGAACCAAAATGTTGACCCTCCCCCAAGTAAGAGAGTCCTCTTCTTACTTCAAAAGCCTGATGACTTTCGAACTGGGACACTGGCTTTTTCCTCCCTTCGAATTCGAATCGAAACACTGGCTCTTCCTGGGTCGTGAGCCTGCCTGACTTCAGATTGGAACCACACCACCAGCTCTTCCTGTCTACTGCTTGTCAACTCATCCTACAGACCTGGGGACTTGTCAGCCTCCATAACAGTGTGAGCCAATTCCTTACTGTAAATATCTTTATACACACACACGCGCGCACGCACACACACACACATATCCTATTGGTTCTGTTTCTCTGGAAACCCTGACTTCTGGTCTGAGGAACTGTGAAAAGGCAAGAAGGGAAAAAGCAGGAGAGCGAAGTGGGCAGTTGGGCACCCTGACATCTTTTCTTTTGACTGTGTCTGGCAAAGGAGAGACACGAAGGACAAATTGGGGAGAATACAGAGGGTCTGGAAGCCTCCTCATACCACTCAATCATAAAGGCTTGCTTGAGAGCCAAGTCCCACAAAAGGAGATCTCGAAAATGAGCTTGTTCAAGTTGCCCCAGGTTCCTCTGTGGAAAGTGGCTGAGTTTCTAGATGTGGAGTTTGCTAATGGGATGGCCATAGTGGGGGGAAGGTGGTGTCTACTGAAGACTCTCTAGAAAACCACCTGAGTTAGGGTTACTGTGGACTAAATGTCTGTGTCCCCCCACAGTGCATATGTTGAAATGCTAACTCCCCAAAGGTGATGGTATTAGTAGGCGGAGTTTTGGGGGGTGATCGGATCATGAGGGCGCAGCCCTCACGAATGGTAGAACTGCTCTTATAAAAGAGACCCCACAGGGCTCCCTAGCGCTTCCTCCACGTGAGGACACAATGAGAGGTCTGCGACCCAGAAGAGCGTCCTCACCTGATCACGCTGGCACCATGATCTTGGAATTCCAGCCTTCAGAACTGTGAGAAATAAATGTCTGTTGTCACAAGCTGCCCAGTCTGTGGTATTTTGTTATAGCAGCCTGAACGGACCAAGACAGGGTCAGATAGAAGTCATGGTCAGACCTCAGAGGGGTCACAAGTGACAAGAGAGGCAGAGCTGAGGCCAAAGCAGCCAGCGCGACACAAGACCCTCACAAAGCCAAGAGCAGCCAGATTACTAGTTCTCCTTTCAAAGATGTCAGCCACAAATGCCAGCCAAGCTAGCAGCACCCCCGTGGATGAGAAGCATCGCTTCAGGAGTCCAGAAAACTATCCAAAGAGCCCAACTCTTCCCTCCAACCACGAAGTTACAAAAGCCACATCCTGCCCCACACACCTGACTGCTCTTCTAGGGAGAAAGGCAGGAAGAAACTGGGTATTTTTATATTAGTTTGAACCATATTAGTTGCCAAATTTCAAACATTTGTAACCTGCAAATTAGGACAATAACATATATTTAAACTACATAAAATAAGCATACGACTCATTCACAGAGACCCAATTTTTTAACAGACAAAAGATTTAAACGAATATTTCTCCTAAGTAGATATACGAATGGCCAAGAAGCATATAAAAAGATGCTCAACATTATTAGTCATTAAGGACATAAAAATGAAAACCACAGAGATGTCACTTCATACCATTAAGATGGCTATAATAAAAAAGACATGCGATAACAAGAGTTGGCAAGGAAGTGGAGAAATTGGAACCTTTACACACTGCTGATGAGAATGTAAATTGGTATAGCCGCTTTGCAAAACAGTTTGCCAGTTCCTCAAAACGTTAGAGCCAAAGTTCTCATATGACCCAGCAATTTCACTCCTAGGTATATACCTAAGAGAAATGACAACATAAGTCCACATAAAGACTTGTACTCACATGATCAGAGCACCATTATTCACAATAGACAAAAGATGGAAACAATGCAAATGTCCATCGGTTTACAGATAAACAAAATGAGGTCTCTCCCTAAAGGGGAATAATATTTAGAAGTAAAAAGGAATAAAGTATTATTGTATGTTACCCATGGGTAAACCCTGAAAACATTATACTAAGTGAAAGAAGCCAGTCACAAAAAGCCACATATTTTATGATTCCATTTCTATGAAATGTCTGGAGTAGGCAAATCCTGAGGCACAGAAAGTAGATTTGTGGTTGCCAGAAGCTGGAGGGAGGGGAGCGATGACTAATGGGTACGGGTTTTCATTTTGGGGGGTGATGAAATGTGCCGGAATTAGATCGTGGCAATTGTCGTACAACTTTGTGACTACACTAAAAACCACAGAATTGTTTCTTTCAAAGCGTAAATTTATGGTATATAATTATACCTGAATAATTTTAAAAAGAAGAAAGCAATATTTCCTAAATTTTCAGAATGGAGTAACGCCGGAACAAGAGTGACTTTTAGGTGCTTTGGTGTTTTCTTGGGTTTCTCCTCTAATCAGCAGAAGGGAGATCGGGACAGGCCATAATCACAGATTAAATAAAGAAATGAGATGCTTTTCTTCGTAGCCGCAATGTAATGTGAAAAAGAATTTCCTGACCTTGCAATATGCATATAGATCCAGCTTTCTGGTTCTCTTGAAATTTTTTATCTGGTAACAGCGGGCTGGCAATCCTGGATGAAAACAACGCTCTCAGTTCAATAGCAACGGCAGCCCACTTTAGATGGGGGGCCCGCTCCCCGGTTTGCCACGGCCCCCTCCCCAACCAGTATCACTCACTCGCATTGCCTACCTAGTTCTGCATACATCTGAATTTCTGATTCTTGGTCAATCAGTCAATTCTAAGAGTTAAACATCAATAAGCAGTGTTTATATGTGTTTGTTTATAGTTAGGAAGATGTTTAGCTGCAAATAACAAACGCCTAAATAAAGTACCTTTAACATTAGGCATTTCTTTCTTTCCTATATCAAGAAGCCTGAAAGTGAGTAGTTGCCAAAGTTGGATCAAGAACTCAATGATTGTAACATCCCGATGTTGCAGAGGCTACTAGCTGTCTACCAAATATCCATTTTCTCTGTTTTGGTATTACTCGAATCCTGAGATTATTTGAAAGGAAAACGTGATGAGCTAAAAACGAAAATTCCTGTCTCTCTTATGACTGGGAGTATTTGAGATAGTCCTTGTCGGTGAGATGTAAGTGTAAGTCATTGAAGGGGAAATCCAGAAAGGCAGTTTTAAGGCTTAACACAGCTGGTACATGCCTTCTTTTCTCTCTGCTCTTCCTTCTTTATGCCGGAAATGAAAATACAATGGCTGGAGCTCTGACAGCCATTTTAAGAACAAGAGGATTAGAATGGCAAAGCAGAAAGTCAAAAGGAGCATAGGTTCCCGGTGATAGCATGTAACCAACCATAACAGCCTTGGACTATCCACTCTGGACTTAATAAAGCCATAATTTAAGCCACCCCTTTAAATGGTTTTTATTACTAGCAACTGAATGCAATTTCTGATTGGTACACTGCCAATGTATCTATAGCTCTTTTGGCCTTTTCATTAAAGTATTAAAACTGCTGCTGCCTCGCTCATGATAAGGATAAGAAGGGTGAATGGGCCTATCACAGACACAACTTTCCTGTTCGCTTAAAGGCAGGGACATTATTCAGGCACTAAATGGCTGTCTTATCCAGTTATGGTTGAAATTAGGAGCACACGAATTCTTCATTGAATATGCACTACTACACTTCCTATTAAGAAGTTTTTGTTAGTTGGGACAAATAAAGATGGCATCTATGCAAAATATCCACTGGAATTCGGAATATGCCACTGATATTCTTGTCCAGGTTCTTTGAATTCCACATTCCCAACTATCCTGGGTTCCGGAATGACTCCATTTTCTCATCCACTTCCCTCTATTCCAACTATAGCAAAACACACCTTTGGACAGTATTCAGATGCAAATGCACTAAAATCATGAGTATTAGGAAGATACAGGCCCATCCGATTCACACTAAGATCTGGAAACAATGTACATGTCCATGGATGGATGAATAAATACAGAAAATGTTGGCATATCCACACAACGGAATATTATTCAGCCTTAAAAAAGAAGGAAATCCTGCAGTATGTGACATCATGAATGAACCTGGAGGACATTATGCTAAGTAAAATAAGCCAGTCACTGAAGGATAAATGCTATGTGATTCCACTTATCTGAGGAACCTAGAGTCGTCAAACTCAGAGAAGCAGAAGCAGACGGGGGAATGGTGGTCGCCAGGGTCTGAGGGCGGAGCGGGGGGAAGGCGGGGGGAGGGGGAAATGGGAAATGCTACTCGTTGGGCGTAAAGTTTCAATTACGCCAGATGAATAAGCTCTAGAGATCTGCTGTACAACACTGCGCCTGCAGTTAATTACACTCTATTGTACACTTAAAAATTTAAGAGGGTAGATGTCACGTTAAATGTTCTCACTTTGATAAAAAGAAGTTTTAGGAGATCTACAGACTCATACGAATAACTAGAGAAAATACGTATATATGTGTCCATCTAAATGAAAACACAAAATTTTAAAATTCTTGTAGCAAATTCAGCACGCCCCAAGAATACATCCTTTTGCAGACCTAGTTTAAGCCACTCTGTCCTAAACAGCTAACGACTCCCCCTGTACCTTTCTCTAAACCTTGTATATGCCTCTGTCCCTGTGCTTGTCATTTCCTAATATACTTCTTTGTTTTCTCATCTCCTTTGTCCCTGTCTGGGAGCCTTTTGATGTGGGCAAGTGCCCGTCTCTGTTCCCTTACAGATAAATCTAATTATTTAACATTGGACAAATGTTCTATAAATACCGGTTGCTTTGAAAGAAGCTATAGAAAAACTCATCACACCTTGAAGGAGGTCCATCAGTAAGACAAATCTGAAATGATTCCTACTTGCAACCTGTACGGTATACAAAAAAGGAAAACCCATTAAAAAGTACTCGAGTACTTTTAACAACCTGACTTTGATGACCCGCAAAGACCAAGGAGAACATCTTATTCCCCTTGACAGGTACGTATTATGTATCCTTTTTTATCAGAACTCATAGATTTTGTTCATCCTTCCTGTTCAATCAGCACCAAGAGGCGTAATGGATGTGAACGGTTCCTAATGAATCTGGGACCCCCCTCCCAGCCCCCTGTTTCAGGGTAGAGCCATGAGCTCATTTACAGAAAGCCTTGCCAGGCTCTGCATATGGTTTGTAATATAAATAGATCACATTTGAGGCATATCAGCAAGATAGAGGAGGCTTGCCCTCCCCAAAGTCTGCTGAAGTAGAAATTCTCACCTAAAAAAGTAGGCAAGCCACCTCTACTTTCTACTTCTCAGGGAATTTAAGGATGTGTTGTGTGAAAATTTCACTCCTTGGCAAGCTTAGACGAGTCTTGGACCATCCAAAAATAAAATATGCCAAAGCTAAAGACGAAATGGTAATCCTGTTTAATGTCACCCTTTTACCTATCATTGGGCTTCGTGACTGCATATTTATTACCATCAATTTAAGTTCCTGATCAGGATTATAACCTATTGCATGGCCCAAACTATAGTGATCAGATTCTGTTTTGTTATTTGTAAATAAAATCTGATAGTCTGGCTTCCTCGTGATATGAGTCTCCATTAAAATAAAAACAAATCTACAGGATAAAATTGACCACAAAACCAAATGAACCTAAGCTGCACAACAGTCCTAAACGAGGGGGCTTTCCAGTATCTTTCGACATCTAATTCTTTGTTTGTTTTTAATATTTTTTTTATTTTTTTAATTTCAAGACTCACGAGAAGTTGCAGAAATAATCTAGAGTTCTGTACATACTCCGCCCAGCTTCTCCGAATGAGAATATCTGGCCTAACTATAGCGCACTGCCGAAGCCAGAAACGGACGTTGATACAGTACCGTTAGCCCACCTATCATCTTGTTTGCATTACACGCTTCTGTGCCAAGCTCTCGGGCACAGAGGATATAGGCTGCTATTTTATTTATTTATTTATTCATTCATTCATTCATTCATTCATTTATTATTTTTAGGCGAGGCAACCCTTGGTTGACCTCACAGATTGCAAGGACCTTGTCAGCTTACAATCCCTTATTTTTTATTTTTTATGCCTACAGCACCTGGTTTCCCATCCAAATACTAACCAGGCCAACCCTGCTTAGCTTCTGAGATGAGATGGGATCGGGCACATTCAGGGTGGCATGGGCGTAGACTACACTGTTATTATTTTTAAACGTTTATGGAAATCCGACTATGTACTAGGCACTGTTACGCACTTTCGCATAATAACCTCGTGAGGTAAATTTATTATCTCCATTTTGGAGTGAGGAGACTTAACTATGAAGGGCAAAGCAGATATGTCCCCTCCTTTCGATTCTTCAGTATCAGGCACGTGGCTAAGAGGCACTCTCGTGTAATGACATTAATTTCGATATGAGGTATTGATTTTTTTAAACCTTTATATTGAGTCTTTATTAAGTCATAGCTCTTCAATCTTCAAATGTATCAAGAGAAAGTTCACACAATCTGTTCATATGAATTCACCATTAGGCGTGAAGTGAGTGAAGACATCACAAAACAAAGAAGATTGTGCCTGCAGCTCAGGATGGCAAGGGCTCTAGGTCTTAAGTCCCTTTCCAGTCCTCAAAACCACAGTGACTCTATTTCTGCTCTTGTTTTTCTCCTGTACCCAGACGATAACGTTTTCATTCCCTGGTAATTATTTCTAAATATAAAATGAGAAAGAAGAAGAAGCATGTCTCTATCTTACGCTTCTTAATGTTACTTGTAACCTCCTATTTAATTCCCCACTAGAAAACACTGTCCACTGCACTATCGTCAGGCTGCATGCAGTTCGAAAATGTATGACCTCCCCAAAAGGGGAAGGGATTAAGAAGTGCAAATTGGCAGTTACAAAACAGTCACGGGGACGTGGAGTACAGCACTGGGAATACAGTCAATAATATTGTAATAACTACGTGTGGTGCCAGGTGGGGACTAGACTAAACGGGGGGATCATTTCGTAAGATATATAAATGGCTCACCACTATGCTGTACACCTGAAACTAATATAAAATAATATCGAATGTCAACTGTAATTGAAAAAAAGAAAAAAAAAATGTATGGCCTTAATGCTTCATGTGCCCTTGTCCTTTCTACCACCACCGGGGGGCCCAGAAATATGGTGGAGCTCACTGGGGCTCGGCCCTGAGCTACGGAGCATTCCTTGTTGTCTGACCTCTGCCTTTCATCAGCTATTAAACCAAGCTCACCTGAAACAGTTGGGACCCCGCAAATGAGTTCTCCCCTTATTTTACTGGCCACTCCTTTTCAGTGCCTTTTCCTATTTCCTCCTCCTCTTTCTGACCTCCAAAGCTGGAGTCCTTGGGCACCATCATCGGCCTTTTTCCTAAAACGGCGATTCCCTACCAAGAGTGACTTTCGCCCTCGGTGACATCTGGCAATGTCTACAGATATGTTTGCTTGTCACAGCTGGGGGTGGGTTGGGTGTGTATGCTAATGGCATCTAGTGGGTAGGGGTCTGGATGCTGCTGAACACCCTATCATGTACACTGCAGGACAGGACAGGCCCCATGACAAAGAACGCTCGCACCTCAAATGTCAGCAGCACCAACATTAGGAGATCTTGCCTTCAAAGATTTTATCTGATACTATAATACACTCAGATTCGGTCTACATGCTGACTCCCGAATTTCAATCTCTAGGCTTGCCTTTTCTCCCAACTCTCGTTTCTTATATGCAACTGTCCCCACTTCTGTCTGTTAGGTGCCTCAAACTTCACTTGTTCACAAGCAAACTCACTCTCACCCACAAATTTGCTTCTCCCCCAGTCCTCCCCATGGCAGTGATGGCACCGTCCAGAGAACGGTCTCAGATCCAAATTCTGATTGTATGGAGATCCTTTGGTACGGGCAGACTATGATTAGAATCAAAGAATAGTGGAACTGTTAGGGACCTGTCTCTGGCCGATGAGGAGTTTGAGATGGACCCAAATCTACACTTTTAATGTGATGGCAGAGCCGAAATGAAAACTATCGTTTCTTACAGCTTCCGGGCCGACAAGCTTTCCTGTGGCTGACTTAGCTCCCTTAGGTGAAATATGTAGCTCATTTGCTTTTGCCTCATTATTTTCCGATGTTATTGTTAGATACACAGTTTCCTATAGTGCAGGAGTCAGCAACCTATGGCCCGCAGGCCAAACCTGGCCGGCCACCTGTTTTTGTATAGCCCGTAAGAACGATTTTACCATTCTTAAAAAGGAAAAATTCCAAAGAGCATTGGTAATTCATACCATGTTAAAACTGCATTAAAAACAAATACAGTATGTGTAAATAAAGTTTTATTGGAACATCATTCATTCATTCATTCACTCATTCATTTAGGTATATCGTCTCTGGCTGCCTATGCACCACGACAGCAGAGCTGAGTAGTCACAATACACACCATCTGGCTGGCAAACTGAAAACGTTTACTGGCCCTTTACAGAAGAAATTTGCTGACTCCGGTATACTGACAGGAGCTCAAATTTTAGAGTTAAAAAAACAAACATGGATTCGTTCTGTCTCAGCTGGTAGTGTGATCTTTGAGCACGATTCAGTGTCAGTGAACCTCAAGTTAAATGGGGATAATGAGACTTTCCTTGAGGGATTGTTAGACATAGTAGAAGTAACGTCTATAAAGGCTTGGAGTATACTAGAACTCAACAAATATTAGCAATGATAATAACACTACTTAATAATATTATTGTTAGCACCAACTTTACCCTCAAAATTTCCCCTTTGGTATGTTCTGAGAGTTCCTGTGTCAAATGTCTTTTGAAATTCAGGCAAATACACAAGTTAAAACAAATATCCTGGTCCCTTTCATCCAATAGTTGGGTGATAACAGAACAAATTCCCATCACATCATGTTCTGATGGCAAACTGGAGGGAGGTTAATATCTTTCTAATTCACATGTCATTGCACGCAATCATGAATTCCCCGAGTAATTAGTTTCCTGGAAAATTGTCTCCTGAGTGAATAAAGGTGACAGTATTTGAAATATGAAATCATCATGACCTGCCCAATCCTCTTTCCAACTTTCTTATTCCAGACTGTCAGACAATAAGTTTAGTTAACAGAAAACGGGGAACCAACATTAAGTTAGTAAATAGCATATAGAAACAGTCCCCAGGCTACCTGAACCTTTACAAAGGTTCTGGTACTTAAGAGTGGCACTTAGAGAGGCCACAGACGCAGAGACTGGCTGCGAGTTTTAGTTAGTATCCCCATAGGCTTCCAGGGATCGGAGATGGGAACATGCCTGATACTCACCTTGCCTGTGGCTTCCATCGGGGCCTTGACCTTGACCTTGGCCACCTTCAGTCCTTCAGAAAATTCTGCCATCCCTGGTGGCTTCTCGGCCTCAGGCGTGCCTCCTGGCTTCCATCTCATCCCTAGAGTGGAAAAGAGGTCAACTCTAGCTCTTTTTCTTTGTGTGACCCCATCCTCTCCCCCTTTTGCATCCCGCCATTTTCTCCTGCTCTCTGGGCAGTTTGGGCACAGCGGAGAGTCACTTCCAGCCTCCTCCGACTTCCTCTTCCCGCCGGACTCCCCTTTCTATGGCACTTTCTAGGATGATCCACATCCCTCATGAGTGACAAGACGTCACCTTGCTAATTAACATATGGCCTAATTATGGCAGCGTTACACTTTAGAAGACAGAATTAAAAACTGAAATGACCTAAGTAATTAGGAGGGGCAAGCAGAGACAAATGAAAGTAGCAGGAATAAGGTATGGGTGGCCAATGACTTGGCCATGTCCTGTGAAGCTGAGAGCAAACTGGCCCCGACTCAGGTGATGGACACCTGGAGACTGACTCCGAGAGGACTGTTCTTATGAAAAGGGAGCATCCTATGTAGAGCAAGAGAGGATTTTCTTTCCTCCTCCCCCTCTTCCTCCAACATCCCTGGTGTTGAGGTGGTGCTTGATAAGATAGAGTAAATGAAATCAGAAAAATCCATACCCACAAAGTTGAATTTTCAGAGGACGTTGCATAAGAGACAGGACAGTGGGGGTCGGGGCAGTGTGATAGCTTTTTGTGTGTGTGGCAGGGGAGGGATTTTTATATGATTTTTTTATTTTTTGAACTTATTTTTAATTATAGTTGACATACGCGTGATAGCTTAACTCGTGTGCTGAGGTCGACACGGCTAGTAAGCGGTCCCTACTGTGTTGTAACTTTGGCCTAGGATTAGGACAAACAAGGACATCATGTGTGCATTGGTTGGGTTCCCCCAGAAGAATGTGAGTACAAAGCGCTTATTTGGGAGATCTAGGAAATCCTGGCAGAGAATGAAAAATGAGATAGGGACAGGAAAGAAGGCAATAGAAGGTGTTAGCAAACCAGTTATCGCTGTGGGCCGCTGGAGCTCAATCCAGCTCGGGGCACAGAGCAGAAGAGGAGTCGGCCAACTTTTCCTATAAAGGGTCGGACAGTGACTATTTTCAGCTTAGTGGGCCAAATGATCTCTGCTACAACTATTCAGTTCTGCCTCTGTAATGTGAAAGCAGCCATGATAATACGTAAATAAACGGGTATGGCTGTTTTCCAACCATACATTATCTGCAAAACCAGACAGCCAGGACGTGGGCTGTAGTTTGTCAACCCCTCGCTGTAAAAGTGTCTCTCAAACTCCTGTGGCGAAAAACCAATTTTTAAAAAAATGTCCAAAACAAGACTTATGGAAATACAACGAAAATGAATCACTAGAAAAAAAATGAAATAAAAAACACACACAAAATACAAGCCTTTTAAAAAATTATTAGTATCAAAAGATACACAATGTCTCTGCCCAACTGCTATGAGTTTCTAAATGCTTACTCTGAAGTTCTGCACCTAACTTATCACAGACAGTTCTAGCCCTTGATTGCAGCCGCGGCCATCACCGTAGTTCATAGTCCTATTGTCCTTCTTACCAGGCGAGGAGGCTGGGACAGTTTTCCACTGATACCTGCTCATCATTATCAAAGTGTGCTCCCAGAGACATTGACACCTGGTGCTTCTGGTTTGTCTGGCACAGAGCCAAGCACATTTCTGCAGTCCAAGAAGGCACAGAGGCACAGGGACTCCCGGTAGGAAGTTGTAGTCATATATGAGAACAGTGAGAGCCAAGAGGTCATGGGCGGGGCACTGTCACTGACCCTCTAATGTGACAGAGTAAAAAGACCACGGGCTTCGGAGGCAAAGAAATTGGAATAAAAGTCCTGGTTCTGCTACTTAACTTTCTCTCTCCATTTTCTTATCTAAAAAGTGAGTATAATATCATAAGGGTTGGGTTTGAGTTTTTGTTTTGTTTTTTTAAGACTTTATTTTTTTTTAGAGCAGTTTAAGGTTCACGGCAATATTAAGGGCAAGGCACAGAGATCTCCCTCTGCCCTCGCACATGCACAGCCTCCCTCACTATCAAAACACCCCACCAGAGAGGTACATTTGTTACAATTGATGGACCCACACTGACACATCATTATCACCCAAAGTCCATAGTTTACCTGACATTTCACGCTTGCTGTTGTACATTCTATGGGTTTTGACAAATGTATAATGACACGTATGCATCATTATCGTATCATACAGAGTATTTTCGCTGTCGTAAAACTTCTCTGTGCTCTGCCTACCTCCCCCTCCCCTGGCAACCACTGATCTTTTTACTGTCTCCATAGTTTTGCCTTTTCCAGAATGCCGTGTAGTTGAAATCGTACAATATGTAGCCTTTTCAGATTGGCTTCTTTCACTTAGTCATATACATGTAAGGTTCCTCCATAGCTTTTCATATCTGATGGTTCATGCCTTTTTAGTGCTGAATAAGATTCCATCGTCCTATGTCCCACTTTATTTGTCCATTCACCTACTGAAGGATATCTCAGTGGCTTCCAAGTTTTGGCAATTATGAATAAAGCTGCTACAAACACCCATTTGCAGTTTTTGTGTGGACATAAGTTTTCAGCTCTTTTTGTTAAATACCAAGGAGTGTGACTGTGGGACCATATGATAAGAGTATGTTTAATTTTGTAAAAAATGCTAACTGTCTTCCACAGCGGCTGTACCATTTTGCATTCCCACCAGCAAGGAGAGTTCCTGTTGCTCCACATCCTCACTAACATTTCACGTTGTCAGTATTCCGGATTTTGACCATTCTAATAGGTATGCAGTGGTATCTCATTTTAATTTTTATTTCTCTGATGAAATATGATGTGGACCATCTTTTCATATGCTTATTTACCATCTATATATCTTCTTTGGTGAGGTGTCTGTTAAGGTCTTCGGCCTATTTGTTAATCGGGTTGTTCACTTTCTTATTGTTGAGTTTTAAGCGTTCTTTGTATACTTTGGATAACGGTCTTTTATCAGATGTCTTTTGCAAATGTTTTCTCCCAGTGTGTAGCTTGTCTTCTTATTCTTTATGCCTATGGTAGACGTTGTTTACTTTCAAGTGAGCAGGAATAAATACTTTCATTATACAAAGCTTTGAATGCACACAGTCCTCTATGACAAGATCTGTGACAAATTGTACAGCTTTTGAAAAATTGGGCTAATCATTTATTATAAAATGTTTTTGTTCCAAATGACCTAATAGTCAAGAATCTGCTAAATATTATCATGATGGTTAAATTTTACGTGTCAACTTGGCTAGGCTATGGCTGGTTGGTTGGTCAAACACTAGCTTAGTGAAGGTACTGTAGATGTGATATCTACAGTCAGTTGTCGTTAAGTAAAAGAGATTATTCTCCATATTGTGGGTGGGCCTCATCCAAACAGTTGAGGACCTTAAGAGCAAAAACTGAGGTTTACGGGAAATAAAAATTTCTGCCTTAAGACTACAACACAGAAATCTTCCCTGAATTTCTAGTCTGCTGGCCTACCCTACACAATTAGAACTTTATTTATTCACATATTGCATGTAGGTAGAAACTAATAAGAAAATTACATTTAATGATCACGAAGTATCCTCTAATTATGTGCACTACCCCTGGTATGCCAGACGTGCTTCAGACACTTGATGAATGGAAAAAGTAGGAAGAGAGGGAGGCGTTTCCATCTGCAAACTGAATTCTTCTGCAGTTTCTGCTTGGAAATCAAGATAGAGATCGTCTGTAACAGCTGGTCTTGCTGCTGATAAAGACCACTCCCAGCACCTCTTGGACGGTTCGCCTTGTGCCACGCATAAAAGAAAAGGGCTGATGAATTGTTCCGCATAGACGCTGAGGGGAGAGATTTCCAAAACCGTAACTACTTCGAGAGACAATATGCCATTGATAAGAAATTATTTCAAATTGCGAAACGCATCTGCGTAAAAGAAATGTATGTAAAAGCCTGTTCGTTCTTTTGTTAGCAAAACTGAATTCAGCCAGATAATCTTTCCCATATTATCGCTAAGTGAGTTTTACGATAATTAGCAAGCTCTCCCAACAGAATGAAAGGCAGCTGATTTTCTAAATCACTTGCTTACCAATACACGATTGCAATTTAATAGGCCACTCTGAATAACTTATTTTTAGGACATATGTTTTGCATGCCATTATTTCCCCAAAGAGATGTTTTGTAAAATAAATTGTTTTTCATGTTCCTGACAGATTTGTATATAAATAGTAAATAGAAATACCTTCGTAGGATCATAGGCCTGAATGTAAAAGGGAAAACCATACAATTTATGGAGGAAATCAGGAAACTATCTTCTTGACCTTATAGTAAGCAAATATTGTTGAAAAGGACTCAAAAAGCATTAACCATAAAATATAAAAGTGATATACAGAATTTCATCAAAATTAAAAGCTTCTGCTCATCAAAAGACACCATTAAGAAAATGAAAAGGCAAACCACAGACTATGATCAGATCTGCAATACATAATCCATGACAAAGTACACAAATCCAGATGATAAAAACAACTGCTACAAATCAATAATAAAAAGACAAACGACTGCATTTTTTAAATGGGATTTGAAAATACACTTCAGAAAAGAAGATTATAAATGGCCAATAAGGACACGAAAAGATACTCAGTATCATTAGTCATCAGGAAATGCAAATTCAAGCCACAATGAGATACTACTATAAACCCAATACAATGGTTTAAATGGAAAGGTTAGCATTAACGAGTGGTAACTAGAATATAGAGCAATGGGAATATAGAGCAATTCTCATACGTTGGTGGTAGGGGTGTAAAATGGAGTGACATATTTGGAAAAGAGTTTGATACTTTCTTATATAGTTTCCATCCTCTTACTTCTAGGTATTCTATTCCTAGGTAGTTACCCAGTGGAAATGAAAACCTACGTCTACACAAAGACTTGTATATACATCTTCCTAGGAACTTTATTCATGGTAGCCAAAAACTAGAAACACCCACATTTCCATAACTGTAACCCAAGTAGCACGTATTCACAGACTGAAATAAAAAGATGGTTTCCGCAAAATTAAGTATGCGATACACTTGAAAACACTGATGCCAAAGAGAAACTTAGACAGTCTAAGAAAACTCTTTTGTCCCAAGCTGAAACGCAAGAGACTGAAGTTCAATTGAGAAGGCTGGAACTATAATCTATTTTTTTCATCCCAGCCACTGTACTGTTAAAATGGAAGATGCGGCTAATCAATTACAGCAGCTGAGCTGGAATACTGCATAGCTTATAATCTCTGAAGCTTAAAAGAAAATCCTTTCACAAAAATTCAGAGATACATCAAAATGACAAGGGGAATAAGGTGCCTTCATTTTCAATTAACACCAGTCAGAGTTTTAGAAAGCTGTAACATCCTCATTCCCCTTTCCTTACCTCTTCTCCCATCTTCCAATTTGATCATAAACACGTGGTGAGAACAGAATTGATGGGATGTTAACAAAACACATGTTTTCGAGGGATGTTAATAATATATTTAAACCCAAGATCTACTTTTCCAAAGGGACATAAATTAGAAGTGACAGAATACAAGGTATACAAGAATGCATTAAAATACATACCACAGAGCAGACAAAATCACAAGAGATGCTGTCTAGTTAATCTTTGAATATCCACTGTGTGATAGAAAGTTCTCAAATTTTTCCTGAAAGAATTAACATTCTTTCGTACTGTCAAATTATCTATTTAGAAGATGACTCAAAACGAAAAGTATAATATTTCACGGCACTTCAAACCAATGGGGGAAGAAATAGGAATATTTAGGATACTACCTTCTTATGACCGACTAAATGAAGAATTTGTGATTCTGCACGAATGTGTATCTATGTCCATATACACGTACACACTCATCTTAATAATGACGAAGTGCTTTCTCTTGACTTCATTACAAATGAAACGTGCTTGTCTTCCAACGTTGAGTGTCCTCGAAAGGAAACTCTGGTTTGTTAGCGGTACAGAGGTCTGGCTGTTGATAGTTCTTCCTATTTCTTCCTTTGCTTCTCTGTCTGGACATATCTTTTTCACATCAAACATAGATTTTTGACCTATTAACTTCATCCAGCTCATTACAGTAAGACTATTCTTCTAGAAGCTCATCCTCAGTTTCACTATCGCCAGGCTGTAAGTCAGTGGTTCTCCATCAAGGGTGACTCCACACCCCTGGAGGCATTTGGTAATGTGTGAAGATATTCTGGACTGACTTAACTGGGGGCTGGTACAGGCCAGAATGCTGCTAAGTTTCCTAGGATGTGTACACCAGCACCCCCGCCCCACCGTGACAAAGCATGATCCAGTCCAAAACATCAGTCATGCTCAGACTCAGAGACCCTGGACTAGAGTTAGGTATAACTAGTCAGGCATAACTAGGCCTACTGTGTGATTAGTCCACTGCCAAGCAATTTTATTTGGGGGTTTTGGATGCAGAGGAGTGAATTAAACTCCCAAGTTTCTGGCACATTTTCCTCATTGCACTCTACAAAAGCCTTATTTTATTTACTTACTTTCTATCCCCATTCCTCCATGCCACCATTCTAATGTATTTGATGTGTATTTTGTAATTTGTGTATGACATCGTATAGCATTTAGGGGTATGTTTGTGCCATGCATTTTATGCTACATGCATGGCACTGGAATCTAAACCCATATCATTCTCTTTCTGACTTTATTTCACACGGCACTGTTTTTAGGATCTACCCACGTTGCTGTGTGCAAATCCAGCATGCGCCTCCCGATTGCTAAGAGATATTCCAGAATATGAATTCACCTCAGTTTACTAATAACCCCCCATCCCCAAAGTGGTGGCTCTTCCAACACTCCACTACTGTAGATGGCATGAAGATCGTCTTCGAAATGTTCCTTACGTATCTGTGTGAGAATTTCCCTGAGATGCATATCCAGGAGATTACTCAGAGCTCTTTTAGAGATTATCGATTATTTTAGATTAATCCTCAAAGCAATGATGTGAGGTAGGAAGCATCGTTTTCCATTGTTGGATGGCGAAAATGAAGTTTCCAGGGATTATACAAACTGCCCAAGGTCACCCAGCAGAGCCAGAATTGGAATGTCTATATATTTTCTGACTCTCACACCTCGCTTTCTCCTTACGACTGGATGACTACGTGCAGATGCAGAAAACAATTCAGTCTTCTGTCCTACCCCAGATAGGGCATCTTCCTCTCCAGCCTTTCATTATTCCCTAGGATCCTCAGGAGCAAGTCTCATAGGGACAACTGGATCCATTACAGGGCCATTGGGAGGGCAGGATGGCCTGAACCTCAAGCCCGAAGATCTCACAAAGAAACATCAGACCTCTCCTGGTGATTGAATGTCCTTACCATTAATTCACTTTTTCACTTATGTTCCATACTAATTAATCGGCTATGACGTGTAGCGCTCGTCAGGGAAAACCTATCATTTGGAGGATCGCACTCCCATCTGTGAATCCCCCGCTGCAACCAGGTAGTGCCCTAGCTTGGACACTGTCTGAGCCGTCACACACCTGACCCTCAAGAAAACCAGCCAGATGGCCATGACATGAGGACCAGAGGGGAGGGCTAGCATCAGAGCCAGGACCAGCTTCTGTCCATGAGACCTCACTGCACAGGATGGTGACAGAGACCTCCTCTGCCTCAGATGGTCAACCCTTGGTCGGTAAGGGACCCTCATGGCGCCCTCCGCACAGCAGGGGTGACATGGTAACTGAGCGCAGCTGCTGGTACCAGACCAACACGCCAAGGGGACGGGAAACTAAAGGTTAAAAAGTCATCTGGAAATGGAGGAAAGGTTGCTGGCCTACCATTATTTTCACATATCTTCCAGTTGAATCATACGGAAAGGCTTCAAAACTGGGTTTGGCTGTGACTCTTCGGCCCCAGGAAGGCTAGGTGGAGGAGGCGGCTAACAGAAACAAGTCCGGCCTCAGGGCCCAGGTATCCGGCCTGGGTCCCACTATTACTATTAATCCAGCGAGTGACTGTGAGCAGCTCAGCTTCTCTAAGTCTCACTGACTCCGCCTGGGAAAGAGGTGAGTTTCCCATTACGTTCCAATGCGCCGTGAAAGTCAGTAAGAGTTCCTCAAGAGTCCCTGGGGATGGGACAGTGCTTGGGAAGGGGAGCGCCACCACCAGCCTGCTTTGATCAATTTTATATGCTGATATGCTGGCACTGCATAGAAGAATCACCCTTTTACAGCAAATGGTTCCAATGCTAAAGGAAGATTTTGAAAACAACTGATCACAATGACTTTAGAACTCTGGTGCTAGACATTCTCTACTTCTACCACTCGTTCCATTTCTCTTGACCCCAAAGCTCTGGCTTCCCTTAACTTTCCCTTTTCCTATAAAACAAAGAAATTGAAGGAAGAATCATGTCAGAGTGGACAGGGTCAACTTCTCCATTAGGACAGTGAGTCCAGGGTCCAGGACTGACACCCTGTTGAGAGGCCCATGAAAATTATTTTAATCTTTTAAAATCAGAAGAGAAAAAAAAAAAAACATAATACATATAAGAAGGGCTTCAGCCTGGATTATATTTGAATATGCCAAAACAGTGGTAAGATATAATTTTTAATATTTTTTGTGGAGGACAGGACCCCGGTGTTGGGAAATACATGGTCTTTGGGAGACAGATCTGGGTTCAGAGTCCTACTTTTCCTTTATTAGCTGCATGTTATTTACCTATGTGTCTCAGCCTCTTTGTCACTAAACGGGGACACAGATCCCTCCAGGAGTTGTTGGGAGGCTCAAATGAGCGAGCATGTGCCACTCTGGCTCAGCAGGTGCTAAACTAATGATAATTCTCCTCCTCTCCCCTCCCCTTTGCCTCAGCCCCAGGCAGACATTTTAGGGGGCACTTGGCCAAAATTGGCTCCTTGACCTTGCCTCCAAATTTCTAAAATCTCCTGTCAGATAATTCAGCCCTGCTTTGTTCTCTCTGTGTGAGGGATTAAACAGAAATCATACAATGGTTTTATAATGATCTCCTGCTTCTCTGTGGAAATATCCCAATTTTCACTGAAATAAACTGAGGTAAATGAAGGAGCCACGGCCTGGACCTCACGCTTTCTCATTTTTATCCTCCAGAGCTGAGAAGCAGCCAGACCTGACAATAGAAACGGAAAGTGACAGAATGTATGGCTTGATTGACATAAAAGATCTGTCCCCGGAAAGGTACAAATAAATCCAGTTTTCACAGTTTGGATTCTGCTTACCTTTCAAAACCATGAAAACTTTTCCACTTATAGATGACCATTCGCTGTTTTAATTTAAAAATAAGAATACGACATTAGCAAAACCACTCCAAGGTTGTATGAAGAACTGTGTGTCTGAAAGTGAACTAGAATTCACTTTGAAGCCTGTATAGAACACGTGTGCGTGCATGTTTGTGTGTGTAGATAGATAAATAGGCACACACACACATACACACAACCAGTTAAAGGAAAATTAGGGTACAAGAGTGACCCAGGAGCCCACCCCCAACCGCAGCTGAGTCACCTGGATGGAAATCCAGCTGGGATCACGCTTTATATAAGAAAAATGCATCTAGCCCTTATCCCACTGGGAGGGGCCTCAGCTGATCTCGCTTCCCATTGGCCCCTTGGCTCCCTTCCTGAGACAGAAGGGGTCACGAGTTCCCACAGACTCCGAAGGCCCTAGGTCCTGGGTGTCTAGCATTTCTGGACAAGTCCTGTAAACAGCTGGCAACCAAATCTAGATCTTCCGGCGCCAGCCTTTGGATCATTCCATCCTTGACACGGCTGCTCTCATGCTCTCCTGTAAGAAGGAACACTCACGAGGGGCAGGGTGACTCTGCTACAACACAGACCTCAGATGCATATTCAGCCTAAAGCCCGACTTTAGAACTCCTTTCTTAGGAATATTGGGAGGATGAGGTACCCATGCCTCTCGTCTCTTGCCAACCCCAGTTTATAAGTCTACCTTTTCCCTCTAGGACCTACTGCTACCTTACCCCATACTATGTGACATACAGTTTATCCAAAATCGTAATGAATGACCTGTAGGCAGCCAAAGGAACTACCTGCATGACAGATGTAAGCTGAAATATTGGTGGTGATTGGTCTGGGGATGGGGCTGCGGGCAATGGCTATTTTCTTCTTTCTCCTTTTCTGACTGGGTAAATTTCCTACCTTACTTTTAAAATGGAAAAGGGCATAGTTATTATCTAAAATGAACTTGAAACCACCCAAACAGTAGCCCCTCTAAAGAAACAACTCTCTTCGGTGATTTGGTCTAGAATTAACGACTCATTTCTTTAAAGATGTAACCTATGCGATATCGATTTGAAAGGAAATCGAATCTGAGCTCTCGAAGCATCACCCTAAATGTCTCTAAAGAAGAAACCAGTCCCTGGCTCTCTAATTTAGAGGATGACAGTCTCCGTTACAAAACATTCTTTCTTAGAAAACATCTTGCTGCATCTTTACAACGTCGCTTTCCCTCCAAGACTTTCGGGGAAAGTCATTCTTGTGAGAAATAATAAATCTAGCTAAATAAAATATGGCCTGAAAAGGATTTACACTTCCGTTTATGAAAATGGATAGCGGCGGTAGATGAATCAAGGTCACCTCGTTTAATTCATCGTCCTGAGAAGGGTGCTTACCTGGCTTCCCTGACCATAGGAAATAAAAGTGATATAGAAGTCAGATGGAGAGAGAAGGTTCAGAGGTGCAGACTGCAAGGCCGCTCGCTGGCGGAGAGCTGACGGAAATTGATGCCCGCCAGACTCAGAGGTAACGAAAAAGAGGTATCAGGAGATATTTTAAAAGTAAATATAAAAAATTCAAACGAAATTTGTAAAGTAGTATTGGACCAGACAAATAAAGAAAATTGAGGTTTTTCAGGTTTGTTTTATGACCAGCACCTGGCACATAGTAGGCACTTAACAAATGTTTGTTGCATGAATATTGAAGATCCTTGATAGGAATGCAGTGCGATGGTCACACAGATTTTGCTGGTACTATATATAGGAAACTATATTCTCTTTTTGGCAAGTTATTTGTTTGTTTGTTTGTTTGTTTGTTTTAGGTGAGCCAACCCTTGGTTGACCTCACAGATTGCAAGGACCTTGTCAGCTTACAATCCCTTATTTTTTACGCCTACAGCTCCTGGTCATCCTAGGTGGTCTCCCATCCAAATACTAACCAGGCCCGATCCTGCTTAGCTTCCGAGATCAGACAGGATCAGGCTTGTTCAGGGCGGCATGACCATAGACTTGGCAAGTAATTTAGAAAAATGTATCAGGCCTTAAAAATACCTATAACTTTGGATTCAGCAATTATGCTTTTAGAAATTTGATCTAAAAAATAATCTTAAAGTCATAAAAAGCCTTGTGTGAAAATATTTCCAATTGCTAGGCTATTACCAGTAACGCTGGAAACAAATCAAATTTCCAACAAGGAGAAACAGTTAAGTAAACTCAGAGAAATATTACACAACCAGTAACATATGATGTTCAGGACAAACTATAAAAATATAAATGCTCTAAATTCCTTAAATTTATCTATCAATCTGTCTACCTCTCTATACACATATGTGTTCATGTACATATCCTACAAAAGCATATGTATGGTATGATTATAATTCTGAGTTAAAAGAATAACCATGATTTCCTGTACCAACTGTACCACAGAGTAATCAAATAGTCGTTGAAGGACAGTTTATAAAAGTATTCTAGTAATAAATGAAGATTGAACAAAAGAATTAGAATACACTGAATTAGTTACCTTTATTGCTTAAAACAACACAGCTTCTGTGGGGCAAGAATTCAGGAGTGGCTAAGGTAGAGGTTCTGGCGCAGCATCTTTCAGGAGGTACAGTCAAGATGTCAGCTGGGGCTGCAGCCATCTGAACACTTGAGTTCTAAGCTCCCTCACGGGGCTATTGGCAGGAGGTGTAGTTCCTATCCATGTGGTGCCCATGACATGGCTGCTGGCTTTGCTCAGAGGTGGGCTCAAGGAGGGGAGGGGTATTGTATTTCTTTTGGCGATCTCACAATGATGGTCCCATCATTTCTCTCATATTCTATTGATTGTGCAGATCGACCCTAAAATAATGTAGAAGGACATCATATAAGGGCATGAATATGAGGGGGCACAAAGCATTGGGGCTGTCTTAGAGGCTGGCTACCACGGACAGCACTTTTCATTTTTCCAGTGAATTAATGGCTCTATGCTATCATCATCAGTGGCTGGTGACATCGCGAGAGAGACAACCAGACATAAAGCGCTGCTTAATATAAGTAACAACAGCAGCTATGAAGTAGCCTTGCCTCCGAATCTGAACTTGAATCTGATCAAGCCTCTGGATCGATCTACTAGTGTATAGAAACTAGAGGGGACATGTTAAACAATACCATATAAACGAATTAGCAAAATCTAGACTGTGAGCAATTTTACAAGACAGGGACCTAAATTCTTCAAAAAATAAATTGCAAGAGGATAAAAAAAAAGAGGCAGGAGAAAACCTACGGTTTAAAAAGAGACTAAGGATACTTGAAACTAATAATAAAATTAAATTTTAAAAAAAGAGACCGAAGAACATAACAATGACAATATTTGAACATTATTTCAATCTCGAGCTGAACAAGTAAATTGAGAAAAACAAGACTGAGCACATAAAGGAGAAATACAAATAGACAAATACGAAATACGACCATCTGAAACCATTCATTTTAAGGGGGAAGACAATGCTGTATGCCAAATATCTTAAGAAAATATGATAGTAAAAATAATCATTTATCTGTGCAGTTGACAAATGCTTATTGAGTACATAAGATGCGCAAGGCATACAGTAATTATCCTGAACCAAAATGAAAATGGTACATTCCAGACCCCCCAGTGGATGCCTGAAAATTTGGAGAGTGCCGGACCCTCAATAGACTATGTTTTCTCTTCTACGTACTTACTTATGATAAAGTTTAATTTATAAATCAGGCACACTTAGAGATTAACAACATTAACTAATAATAAAATAGAACAATTATAACAAAATACTGTAATTAAAGTGATGTGAATGTGGTCTCTCTCTCAAAACATAGTGTCGTACTGTACTCACTCTTCTTGTGATGACGTGAGATGACACAATGCCTGTGTGAGGACATGACGCGAGGTGAGTGACAGGCTTTGTAATACAGTGTTAGGTACTCACTACGAGCCGTGGCCCTAACTTCTGCAGTTTGAGGTGTGACAGCAAAACGAGCACAAATGTCATTTTCCCCTCTTTACAATTTCACGGATAGATTTGTTTTTACTATAGATCTCAGCAACCTCAGCATAAGATTTTTTCTTTCCTTATTAAGTCGAGAACTTTCATCTCATTTAAAGGAAGCACTTTCTGGCTTCTCTTCGGCATATCCAAATTGCCAGCATCACTACTCTTGTGCTTTGGGGCCATCAGGAAGTAAGATAAGGTAACTTGAACACAAGCACTAAGATAACAAGATAGTTGATCTGAGGACTGATAACTAATAATGAAGTGACTAATGGGCAGGGAGCGTCAACAGCATGGAGACACTGGACAAAGGGATGAGTCACATCCTTGGGCAGCACAGACCAATGGTGCAAGATTTCATGATGCTCCTCAGAACAAAGAGCGATTTCGAACTTATTGCTTCATTTCTGAAATTTCCCATTTAATATTTCCGGACCACAATTGGCCATGGGTAACCAAAACTGTGGACTGAGAAACTGTGAATAAGGGTGAGGTGGGGGGGTGACTACTGTGTTATGCTTGATGCCCAGTGTTCAAGAAGGCAGCAAAATGAACGCTGCATTTTTGAAAATTGGTATAAAAATAAGCGAGCCTAATAATCAGAAATGTGACTTGGGCTGAAGCTATCAAATCAATTCTTGTATCTTCCTTGCATTGTTTAATTTGATATCAGATGTTCTTTAAAACGCTTCGGCATTTTCCATTAATGAATAACATGCCTGCTCTAACCCTTCAGGTTTTTAGTGGCTAAGTAGATCTATCTACTTTCTTTTGGTAGGATTAGATATTCTTATTTCCATAGCATTTTTCAGATCGAGATATAATTACTTATCATAAAACTCACCCCTTTCAAAGTGTACAATTCAACAGCTTTAGTTTATTGACAGTTGTGCAACTGTCACCACTATCCAATTCTCGAATAGTTTCATCGCCCCCATAATGAATCCCATATCCACTAGCATTCTCTCACCAGAGACCACCTCCCCCCACGTCCCCCTGCTCATCACCCTAGGGAACCATCAGCATTTTCTGTCTCTATGGATTTGCCTATTCTAGATGTTTCACGTAAAT
>NW_024340697.1:3081061-3133801 GCF_902729225.1 Pteropus medius
TGCTCAGATGCTCTTTGGTTGACTTGATCAAAATAAAGAACTAAGTCATCAACACCGAAAAGGGTTTGCATTGTGTCGCTCTTTCTGCGTATCCTGAGAGCAAGCTAATTTTGTGTCGCATCAGAGGAAAATGTTACATTTGGTTCACTTAGATATAGAAAATCTGGGCAACAGGAAAACGTCCTTGGGAAAAGACTATCTTTCTTAAATTATTGTTTACAAGGAGACATTAAAGATAAAATAAGCAGTTTACAAATATTGAACAGTCTATTGGAAGAATAATTTCTCATCTATATCAACTGTGAACTGTCCACGGAAAGCATATAAATATTTCTATGAAGGCAACCAGGCAGAAAAGTGAACGGCATGTTTTAAAGTGTTCATTTTCCACCTGCCAAGGCCCAGATCGCTCACTTGATCTTAGCCAAAAGGCCAAGAAGTGATGGCCCAGATCCTTATGAGGTGGCAATTTACACAGTCATCTAGGAAATTGAAATGAAATAACTGTCATTTCTAAGTCTTCAAAAAACTCATTACTGGCACTTTGACTACTCTGTGCCTTTTAGAAAATGTAGGAAAATGGGTATAGTTGTCCCCGTCTATCCACGGGAGAAATGTTCCAAGATCCCCAATGGATGGCTGAAACCATGGATAGCACCAAACCGTACGTACATTACATTCTTCCTGTACCTACACATCTATGATAAAGCTTAATTTATAAATCAGGCACAGTAAGAGATTAACGACAATAACTAGGAATAAAATAGAACAATTATAACAATATACTGTAATAAAAGTGCTGTGAATGTGGTCTTGCTCCCTCAAAATACCTCATTGTGCCACATTCACCTTTTCACTTACCAGAAGCACTTTATGCTCCTCTTTGGCATCCATAAATTGCCAGCATCGCTACTCCTGCACTTTGGGGCCATCATTAAGTAAAATAAATGTCACTTGAACACAAGCACTGCGAAACCGCGACAGTCGATCTGATAACTGAGATGGCTACTAAGTGACTAAGGGGTGCGGAGCCTCTAGGAGACGCTGGACAAAGGGATGAGTCTCGTCCTCAGCCGGATGGAGAGGATGGTGTGAGATTTCATCACCTTCTTCAGGATGGGGCATAATTTAAAACGTATGAATTGTTGATTTCTGGAGTTTTCAATTTAATATTTTCAGAGCACGGTTGATTGCAGGTAACTGAAACCGTAGAAGGTGAAACCATGGGTGAGAAGGGACAACTGAAGTCTGTGTCACAGTGGATCCTTGACCGCCTTCTCAAACCTTCTATCATTAACATCAGCCATCAGCCTCCCAAACATATTTAATGTCTCGATTTCAGTATCTCTAAAGAAGATATTTCAACAGATGGTGAAAAAGGAAATAGGACAAAAATCAAAGGAGATGATTCTGAAAGGAAATGTAGAGAAACAACCCCAAAGCATGGTAACTTCATATGTATAAAAAAAGTGCCAGTCAGCTGGCTGGTGGATGGAATAGAATAAAATCTCGCATCTCTGTGGATTGATTTTCCTCAAGGAAGCAGAAAAGAAAAATGGCTCCTCCCAGAGACCCAGGCTCTGTGCTGGGTTCTAGAAACCTGATCCCACTCAGTCAAACAGGAGGAGCCAACGCTCAGGCTGACTGCTCAGAGGGAAAAATCATGAATTGAAAATACAAAGGAAGCATAGATTTGAAAGGGCCGAAGAGGAAGGCAAAAACCACTTCTAAATAAAGGTGCTAGAAATGGCTTCCATTTATTGTTACTTCACTGTTGAGACAGATCCCAGAGAGACTCGTGGCGGGCACAAGAGCTGAGGAGATGGACTTTCTGTGGCAGGAGCAGGAGGCTCAAGCAACTGCTGAAGCCTCCCATCTAATCTAAACACTGCATTGCCTGAAACCACTGAATGGACACCAGCCACTATTATTTTATCAAAGCATGAGCATCTATAAGATTACTACAAGGCAGCATAAACAAATCACTCCACACAGGGCTGTAGCAGTAGGCTGGCCGGGAGAAAGGGGTGGGTTTTCCCTCCCAGTGGGTACCCTTCTCTCCAAACCTCTGCTGCACTTCCCAGGGGGGGCCAGAGACCAGGAACTGGGCCTGAAGTTCCCACCTCTGTGGCCTGGGGGGGAAGGAGAGGGAGGGTGACAGCCTGAAGCTGGTGGTGAGCTGGAAACTGTGTGGACAGAATCACAAAAGGCAGCATTTTTCCCATTAGCTTTTACCGAAGGGTGGGGCCTGTCAGTCAATACATGGCCCAAAGGCAGCAAGTCTTTATATTACATCCTAGTGTCTCCTGAGCAGGGAGAAAAGTATCTTAACGACAATGAAACTGCAGTGTCCGCCCTGAGAGTTGTAAAGGGCCGGTGACATGATTATCCATCGTTTAGCTTTCCTATTTTAATTTCAAAAACAAATACTTCTCTTTGGATTTAACATAAGCCATAACGCAGCGATGAGAAGAACGGTATATTTGATTTATAGAACGCATATACCTAAAAATAAATGAAAAGCAGTGTCTTTGGTGCTGAGGATGGACATTATTTTCCCTGGGCCTTCCTGTCATTTTAAACGGCATGCACACTGATGAAAAGCTCTCCACAATTTCTACCCACCTATGGACATCTATGGATGTGAAAAGACACAGCGCATTGTGACCTCATAAAGCACTGATGTATCGCTGATGAAATTTGAGATGCAGAGGGTTTACAGAAAAGTGCAGAGCACAAAAAAAACCATTCACTGCAAAAAGTGGTCGAGAGGGTTTTAAAATCACGCCTTTCCTTCTGCTCCATTATTAAGAACCCGAGAACTCAAATATCTGGAGTCGAGGGAACATAAACTAGTAAACGTATTTCAAAAATAAACTATAAACTATCCCACTGTTTGCCTCTTGCTTACCAAATAGGATTTCACATTATCAAACGCCCTTCCTCTGAGGACATGAAATGATTTTATAGAATCGAAAAGGCAACGGCAATCAAGCAGGGAGAAAGGACGTGTCGCTATTATCACTGTCAGGTGATAAAACAGGTTCCGCACATGGAGCTTGATGCTATCAGCTTGTGATGATGTTAGCAAAAAAAAAAAAAATAACAAGGACAAGCTAGCTACATGTTCATTATTACATTAACTTTAGTTAGTTTCAGATAGTTTATGTGGTATCATTAATCTGAAATCTCCTTCCTATAGTTAGTTTTAAATTCCTTTAGGATGTAGGAAAAGTACTATTTCTCTAGACCAGGGAGCGGGGAGCCAAATACAGTCCACAGGACAAATCCCACCCACCACCTGTTTTCTGTAAAGAAGAACGAATCAGAACCCAGCCCTGTCTATCTGTCTTATATACATATATATATTGTCTATGGCTGCTTTCACTATAATGGAGGAGATTTAGAGGTTGCAGCAGACACTGTACGGCCCACAAAGCCTAAATTATTTATCTGGCCCTTTACTGAGTGATGCATTAGACGTTTAATTATTTACCCTCACTGTCTCTATGACACAATAAATACCAGATGTGTAAAATTGCCATAGCTAGTAGGTTATTTTCCTGAATGTAAAAGAATGGGGTTTACATTAAGTCTTAATAGATTGTCTCTACAAATATGGCTGCCAAAGAACCCTTCCTCACTGTGCTGCATTTTGCTCTCTCCACCGAGACACGGAGTTTGTTTTCTCTCCCCTTGAATCTGGGGTAACCCTGTGACTTGCTTTGACAGCGGAATGTGGCAGAAGACGCCTGGCAGCTCTACTTTGCTCTTGGCGCCTTGAGTCACCATGTGGAGAGTCTATCACCCCCAGTCCCCAGACGTAGCAGGCACCGCAGCTGTGGTACCAGTCTTGAGTGAAACTATCTTGCACATCCCCGCCCAGCTGAGCGCCCAGATCAATGCAGCCCCGGAAATGGCCCCAGCCAACGCCACTGAAGCGAACCGCCTAGTCAACTTCAGGTTCTGATGTTCCAATTAGTATTTCAAAACTTCAAGATATTTAAAAATAGTTCTAAAACAAGCCAACTCCATCATCTTCTTTTGTATCTTAAAAGCAAGAAACATCATTCTCTTCAGATGGCGGTATGAGCAGGTTGGATGAAAAACGCGTCTCCTAAACTACAGGTAAGACGCAGAAAAACATCTAAGACAGTGAAATCATCTGGCAACAGCAATAAGACACAAAGTATAAACTAAACTCTGAAAAGATTTATTTTTTTAATCCACCTTCTCAGTATCAGGGGTTTCCGAATCTCATCTTCGAAGAAACATTTTTTCCCACTCTGTTTGTCTTATGCAGAAAACAGGTCAGGGGAAAGACTTTACAGAAACCAAAAAGATAGTTGTTGAATTTAAGTCTGCTGAGGAGACGCAACTTGTCATTGACTAGTGATCAAAGGATCAAAGCTGATAACTACTCCCAGAAAAAAAAAAAGGGAAAACGGTTAAAGAAAGGAAGGCAAAGAAAGAAAATATTGGTCTGGACATGAGAATAAAAGTCCCCTTGAAGTCACAGAAACTTGGAGCAGAAGATTCAATTTCTCATGGAGAGTGGAAAGCGGGGCTCAGGCAAATTTAATTTAAATCTCAAAAAACAGAGTGACTTCGAGTAACCATTGAAATATAGGTGCCTCAAAGAGGAGACTAGAAGAAAAAACTCCAAAATGATTATAAGCAACTATCTGTGGCGGTGGACGGTGGATGATATTTTTCCCTTCTTTTTAATTGTTTTGTGTGTCTGTACCTTTTAGTTTTTAACTTGGTTTTATTTGGGGGGCTGAAATGTTAGTTTAGAATCATGTGATTTTTAAAAGAAATGGGGATTGTTGGGTTTAATAATATTAATACGACTAATTGATAATTACCTTAACATTTTTAGAAAATGATTTGTAAGTCTAAGTGGGATGAAGAAAATAAAGCATAAAAATGAATATATTAGAAAACAGAAAAAGATAGCATTAATTAATCCAAGAGCAAGTTTCTCTAAACGAAACATAAAAGTGATCACCTTTGATAAATATAATCGATAAAAAAGGAGGAAAATGCCTTCTAAATAAATTATGACTGTTAAAAGGGACCTAACGACAGCTACCGAAAAATAACTCTGAAAATATGAAAACTAGGAAGGCACGATCGTAGTATATTTGAAAAGCCAGATCAGGTCTCGCCAACTTTACCTGGAAAGGACAGATAAGACATTTTTTAGCCCTGGTGGGCCACACGGCCTCTGTCGCAACCAATCTCCACTGAATCCCAGAGTTTCAAACGGAAAACTCCGTCAAAGACAATGCTGAGTTAATTAACAACGACCGAATGGGAGAGGGCTGTCTAGAAGCATTTTCACACACAACCAGTGAGAGCGTAAACCACAATAATTCGGCGGGAAAACAAGTTGGAAAATGTATCAACAACTCTAAAAATGTTTATAGTACATGTGGATGGATACCTGTGGGGGAAGGAGCGCCGCTGCCCGTTCGCTGCTGGGCCCAGGGCTTTAGACGAGGGGCCTTCGGAGCTAAGGCTCCGGCTTCGGAGGCAGAGGCGCCTCCCAGGAGGCCGATTCTAGAAGTGGTGAAGCCGGCGGAGGCCGAAAGCAGTTGCTGCCGCCAGGTCCAGGTGCCATTGCATCCAGGACAGGAAAAGCAAGCCAGTCAGGATGAAGCCCCTTCCCGCTTCCTCTGGCTTCCCTCTCCAGCGCCCTCTGCTGGCAAAAGCTGGAAGCAAGCCGCCGTAGGGAAAACGCGGTGTGCAGAGTCCCAATGTTCAGAAAAACAGCAGAGCAGAGAGCGGTGGATTTGGAGCTGCCAGATAATCCCTGAAAAACTGGCAACACCTTGAAACTTCTTTATAAAATTTCCCTCAAGTGTACAAAATATGCTGGATATCTCCAAAACCAGAGGCTTCATTCCAAAAACCTTAAAGGATAGAACTGAAAAACTAGCCTCAGATATTCCTTTTAGAGTGATTCTGGGAGCAAGCACTTTACTTCATTGATATTATTCTACTACTCATTATAATCATGATTTTGTGATTGATTGGGCTTGGAAATTTTGAGGACAAGATGTGCTTTTCCAATAGTTTTATTTCTCCTCAATTTTCTTTTCAAAATGCATGATAGAGTATTATTATTACCTTTGCAAACCAGCAATTCGTATCACCGGTTAGAAGAATTTTAAACTAAAAGCAGCTGCATTACAGAGCATCTGTAATGTAACCGGACATAAATCGGAAAACCTCAGGCAGCTCTCAAATATGGTTACACGTGGAAAATAGGGTGATGATGATGTCATCATAGTGTGATCAGCTGGTCTGGACTGAACCCGAAGGACAAAGGGTGCACACAATTTCTTGGGAACATTTATGATGGGGACAGGCTTGTTGTGTACTAGTTCACTTTAGACAGGGGATGTGTAAAATCTAAGGACATTCGGCTACTTACTGGTTAAGCAACGAGGGTGATTTTCTCCTGTTTACAGGGAGAATGTTGTTTGACCTAACCTTGATTACACCATGGGGTATGTTTAACATGTCTTCGCACGGTAAAACGCAGGTTTTTAAACTTGACCTCTCAGTTGAGAAAAACCCAAAGGACTGGTTTGCTTTATTGAATAATGAACCTGAGACCCCTCAGAAATGATCTAACGTGGGATCATTTGCCCCATTCAACACAAAATTTGAAATATTCCTTGGATGACCAATCGACATCTTTCCATGATGTCATTAATTGTTCCCCTGGAAACCAATTAGTGAGCTATTAGGAGCAGACCATCACCTCCTACCCTGCTTCTTACTACTGTAAATTTATTTTATTTCTAATTTCTATGACACCACCAAATAACAATTCCCGACACCACATAAAAACACTGGGAGGGAGGGGCGATGTGAGATGAGATAATGTGGAGAATGTTTCAAAATGCTTTCCAGTTTTAATCCAGATTTTCTTTCCTTTTAGCTCCCTGTTATAAATCTGTCCCACAAGCCGACCGCCCTGAAACCTGCCACCCAGGAACTTTTATAAAGCCGGGTCCCTGTCTAATGGGGTGACTTTAGACTCTAGAGAATGTGAAAAAGCATGTGTCTGAACATCCAGCAATTCTGGTCGTATGACATAGATAAAGACTGGTATTTGGATACAAGGAACTGTATCCTTGTATCCAAGCGCTGTTTTGCAGCGCTATTAATGGGGGAACTCGGAAGCAATCAATATCCAACAATGCTACCAGAATTAATAGAGGGTATTATATCCATGTGATAGGTTTTTATACAACAGTTAAAAGGATTAAACTAAATGTGTATACGTAAAAACACAAACTGACGTCGTTATGTATATGTACATATTATAGGTATATGTACACGTGTTTCTGTATATGTGTAACCATGATTCTATATGACAAAAACATGAAGAGCATGAGAGCAATGACTTCCATGTGTACACTATGAACCCACACTACACACTCAGGGTTGTGTTGTCACTGGGAAAAGGGCAGGGGACAGAGATCCAGGTAACAGGAAAACGAATTTTAGCCAAATCCAAAATATTTCCTTTTTAACAGGGGCTGAAAACAAATCTTACAAAATAATTAGTTGTGAATTTTATGGTGAAAATGTATTTTGGTATTTTGTTATTTTCTTGTCTTCTCAAGCTTTATTTCTTTTTTAGAGTTAAAAGGAAAGTTTATTAGGAAAGGGGTAACGCTCCAGAGAGAGCATGGTCTCCTCTCAGAGGCAGAGAATGAGAGGGATCTCGAACTTTTTTTTTTTTTTTTTTACAAATAAAACTCACGTTGCGCTGGTTACAAAATCCCTAAGATGCGTTGCTGTCTCTATCCTTTTTCTTTATTGTTACCTGAGCAGTAGCAGGAACAGGTAAGATGTCCCCTCGATTAGCTAATGGCTTCCAAACATGCCAAGATTTCAGCTAATTCAGCCAAGGCAGTGAAGTGTGAGCAGTCCCACAGATGGGGTGCAAAACACCACAAAGGCTCATTGCAACGTTACCTATTGCTGCATAACCACTGCAAGATGCGGTGTCCTAAAACAATATGCATGTATTATCGATCAACAGTATAACTGGGTGGTTCTATGAACCCCGGCTAGGCTTGGCAGAATTTGGCTGGCTTGTCTACATCTTAAGTGGGCTGGTTGGTAGGCGGGGGGTGGCTGTCGAAAGTGGTTTTGCCCCCATATCGGGCAGTCGACTGTTTGTTGGATGGGTGGCGAGAAAACTGGGCAACCCGCCTCTTATCAGCCAACAGGTTAGTCGGGAGTTGTTCACATCTCAGCAGGATTCCAAGGGAGAGGAGGGAGATGAATCACATATGCCTTATTTTCTTGGCCGAAGCAAGTCCCCAAACCAGACTGGTCAGGGTGTCCTACAAAGCAGAGCAACTCCCTTGATGTGATCTACTGAAAGTCAGCCCCCAAACAGGAAGAAAAAAAAAAATCCAGACCAAATTCAGGGGAAGGAAACTAGATCCCACCTCCTGATAAGAGAAGCTGGAAATTCACGTTTCAAAGGTTAGGGACAGGGACACGGTACGTACACATGTGTGTAATGACTCAGAAACATTCTTCAATCTGTCTTCTACGCCGTGGCTTCTTATGACCCACCAAATTCACAAAGAGTTTCAATGCTATGACTGGTTAAGCTTTATGTGCCATAGAATATAAAAGATGAACTATCGTTTATCAAAAGAAAATCTTACTGGATTGTCCCTCCAAGAGCATTTTTGGTTTTCAGACAGTTTAATGTACTGCCTGAACATTTAAACCACCTTCATCCTCTGACACGAATAGGTGTGTTTCCATACAGCTCACAAATCATCTCGCCCCAAATTATTTTCTGGATAATCATGGACAACTAATAGAAGCCGACGACCTGAAATTGTCTCAAAAGTCACCTTTACCATAGTGAAGATTGAGCAGTAAATGGAACCTTCAGGCTGCTGTAATTTACCTTGTACCAAAGCAGATCTCCACAATGACTTATTAAATCATTCCACTGAAGGCTGTACATCAGCGAGTAAAGTACAGATCAATATGAAAGCACAGTCGAGCACTTTACTACCTATGGTTTTTCGTGACCTGCTGGAAGGATGAAGATTGATGTTGCAAAGGAAATGCTAAAACATGAAGACGACTTACTAAGATGAACTGCCTATGACTGGCATTATTTTTAATTCATACTATGTTTGCTCTCACTAACCTGTGTTAACCTTTTTGTTTACATCATGACATCAGCATATACTTATTCCTTACGTCCTGCCATGCAGAATTTAGAAGTCAAAGAAATGTGACGATCTGTCAACTCCGTATTTGCTTACGAAGGAAACTATATGAAGGCACAGCACTAGATTTTCTCAGCCTCAAGTCAAGTATGAACTCAGCGGAGTAAGAAAGGAAGCTTGGCAGGCCTCGGGCAGTGACGCGTGGAAGACGCCATGCCGGAATGCTGAAGCAAACAGCCTTTTAAGTTCCCCAAAATGGGCTGTCATGGTATATTTTTCTTTTTAGGCATAGCCAATACCTAGACCTCCCTGTTTTAACTGAGATATAATTCATGTACCATAAAATTCACCTTAAAAGTGTACAATTCAGTGGGTTTTAGTATAAGATTTTGATAGGGAAGGTGATGAAATATTATTTTCAGTTCATCTTAAAATGACTGAAAAGATCAACAATGTGACACTCAACTGCAAGGTGTGAAAGTTTAGGAAAGTAACAATTTAAAAATTGGCAAAAGGAGAATAATGTATAATTTTTATAAGGATGGTCTAGACATTTATTTTTACCCGATGAATTATTTGAAAAATTATGAACATACAATAGATATTTTCATTACTTAAATCAACCTAAGCTGCAAACAATCAGCTAAAGGGAAGTCTGTGATTACAAAATGCTTTTGGGGGAAGAAAATAATTTTTCATTATCAGAAAATGAATTCATTGTAATCTCGAGGTACATAACCATACATATGTTCCAAGAGACAGTCTATGTTCATTTCATTAGAGATATTATTTAACAAGCAGATTCTTGTGACACGTTTTTCTTTTCCAGGCCATGAATTCCTGATTACACGTTCCCAACAATTTGGAGCGCACACGGGTGCACCGGGTTTGAACAGGCACCGCAAAAACCAGAGACAACAACTAGCGTGGGCCCAAAGGCCACTCCAGACTAGACACCAAAATCCCGAGCTACTTAGCAGCTAACTGCACTACGATGGCGTCTACTCCTATTCAGTGGTTCTGATTCTCACCGGTCAGTGTATGCAGAAGTTTCTTTGATGTGACCGTTTACAAATTTCTAAAAACCTCCCTGTGGCCCCTGTTCATGATTGGTGGCCTTTTGGAGTTAAGGTCAGCCGAGCTGAGCTACAGAAAAAGGCAGGCACCACTCAAGGCTTGTGTGGCGCTGACATCCCTTCGACTGAGTTAAAACTTCCTAAAACATCCTGGGGGAGGGGGAAGGCACGTGAGGGACTAGGACGAGGATTAGAAGGGTGACCTAGACCGAAAGCCGGCCATGGCGGAGGATGAACGCACTGGCCTTAGCCCAGCCCAGAGGTGGCGACCAGACAGCAAAGAGCTGTACCAACATCCAGGAGCCACCTTCTAGTCAAGCAACCAAGTGAGGCAAAATCAAAGAAGGGAAGGAAAACAAAAGGCCTTAACAGTAAAGGCACAGAGGTAAAACAGAATGAAATAAAAAGTTACGAGCCAAGGGGTTGGGTCACCTTACCGTTCCTTTGCAATGAGGAGGACCAGGCCAGAGTGAATATTCTCTCTGCTGGTTCTTTCCAACAAGATGGGCTCTGCTTTATTTAGATCACCAAAAATAACGTTTTACAGAATGGGAACCATGACATTACACAACAAAGTATAGCAGTAAAATCTCAAACAAGTCAGGCAATGTTTTTTTTTAGAGCACCAAAAATAAGATTTTACAGAAAAACAACTGTAACGAGCAAATGTATAGCTGCAAATTTTCTTTTGCCATCAATATCAATTCCCTCTAAAATATTTTGGGGCTACTTTGCAGTTTCCAAACAAAACTAAAATTTGTTAGACAGAGTTGCTCAGTCTCATCGTAAGAATGAAAACAGTTTGCAAAACAATTTGCTTAGTGCTAACAAATAACTAAAAAACCACGGTTATTGGTAACGACTCCAACGTCTACAGAAACAGCCTAAACAGCGATGGCGTCCGTGCTCACTGGCAAGGCTCAGATGCTGGAGGCCATTCGGGCACCAAGGACGTACTCTTGAACAGAAATAACTACAGTATGTAAGTAAAGTAACTCAAATAAATGGGCCCACCTCTGCCAGAGGCCCCTGGGGTGGGCACCCCACCGGCTCTGTCAGGAAAGGAGGCCCACCGTCTCCCCAGTTCTCCACTGGGGACCCAGAGCGCAAAGCTAGACAGAAAAGCTGTTCTTCCAGAGCCATCAAAACTTTAATAAATCGCCCTGGGGTTCTTAGTGCTGTAGTGCGCCTCACAGGCGGCGACGTAGGCGGACTCCGGGAAGAAGTCGTCATGGTATTCTGCTAAAAACCTGGAGAGAAAACAACAGTCTCGATGAGCACCACATAAGGGCTGAACCCCAGCAAGCGGCGCCCTAAGTCCCAGCCGCTGCAACACTTCTCCCCTGATTGGTACCAGGGAGAAAAGTGAATATAATCTTCACTTCTGTATACCGATCGCTTTCATTGCACGTGTCCAGCTTCTACGGTAATCACGGTCTCATCAGAATCCTTTCACTATGAAGTGTACAAACAGACACAGAAGCGAAACTCCACTAGGTGTCAGTCTTGATTATACGAACACTTCTGTGCAAAAGAGACCCCAGTGACTATTTCTACATTTTCCTGTTTTAAAAACGAACGATAAAAAATCAATTATAAACTCAACGAATGTCACTTGAGAAATTCATAATGCTCATAGGGGCTAAGTTACACCAAAATGGAATGGTGTAACTAGTAAAGGGCATTTTGTGTTCTCGTTTGCCACACCAAAAGGTGTTACAGTTGCAGCCTACAGTATCAAAACACATCAACAAGACTGATGTGTCTGACAACGAACGTTACGATGTGGGCATTCAAGAGTCTACAACACACGTGCTACCTTGACTCTGAAGGGTCAGAGATTTCACCATGGAGAGCTAAAACATTCTCACATGGGTCATGTTAATTAGTAAGCTAATTAGCTTCATATGTTTCCCCAGCCTCCTCCCATCTGTCCAAGTTCCTAAAACTTTAAGGATAAACCTCTGCAGTACCTTCTTTAGAAAAACTGACTCAAAATGTTTTTAAGAGCGAACGTTTTCTTCTTTGACTGCACCCTTGTTAGTGGCTGAGTCCATTGATTCTCTGGTTGACATCTTTGGATACATTTTCCAAGCCAATTACTTTATTTATTTGTAAATCTTTCTAAGTTACTTCGTAAAACCCTAATTTCTCTTTGGTATTGGAAAGACTTCAAAATTAGCAGGCTTTCCTATGCTGACCTGCAGCTACAGCTACCTCTTCACGTTTTATTGGCATTATCTGATTTCGGCTCACACAATTTTTATGCCAAATAGAGTTGTGGGTTTGTTTGAGGGGAGGCTGGAAGGGAAGAGGGTATTTTTATTGTTTCTAATAAAATGTTATAAAGTCTAATTCCACTCACGGACACTGTTTCCAAAATGCCTATACGAAAGTATCTGTTAAAAACTCCAAGCCTGATTTCTCTGCTGGAGCACTCCCCACCCTGTGGCAGAGCCGACCTGATTAGCTCTTGGAGGCTGGGGCCGGACCATAAGGAACTGGCACCCCCTTAACGAGAAGGAAGAACCAAAGCCAGGTTGCTAGGACAAGCTGGGTGAGCCAGGGTGACGACCAGCCTTGAATACCAAGGAGAGAAACTGGTCAACAGACATCTGGGTGAGACAGAGCTGGGCCACAGGCATAAAGGAGGTCAGGCCCACAGCGTGGTTGGTGGTGGAGGGAGGGCAAGGCTTGGGGCAAATGATCCTAAGACATAATAAAATTTTTATGAAATTTGAGATTCTTTTTTTTTTTTTGGAAGGCAGCTATGTCAGGTAAAGAAAATAATACCTTTCTCTGAATTCGCAAACTGTCAACACAGACTACTGGTAATTTATCCTATTAACTCTAAAGTAAACACCCAAATCCAAACTGTAAATGTGAGTATTTTATGTACCTACGACAAAGACAAATCTAATACTTAAGGTTAGTCTTGAATAAAAAATATAAAATTAAATCATCGATCTCAATCACTTCTGCTGTAAAATTATCTTTTCACAAGGTTATCTGACTGGATTCCTCTAGTGACACAGAAAATTTTACCCCCATAAAATGAATACCCTTGACTCAGAAACCAGATAAATTATGGAAAAATGAAATAACCCCAAACCCCTTATGTTACAATTACAGTTAGAATCAACCATGCTGAGGCAATTATTGCTACTATGTAAAATATCAGAGCTAGCTTCTACAGCCCTTAAAGACAAATTCAGAAAAGTCACAGACAAGGCAGCAGAGGTAAGTTTTGACAAAGTAACAAAAATACCTCAGAAAGAGATCAAAGTGCTTCAGTAAAGCCTTCAGATTCTTCTCAGAAAAGGACATCTTTCCAAGGATTTCTGGAAGTTTCACTGCATTAAAAAGAAGAGCAAAACCATTTACAATCGGCAGAATCTGGTGATGAGTAAAACACACTCGAGGATCGTCTGGGACTCTGTGTAGCCTTATTTGAACTGAAATTACACCCTACGTCATCAAACGAAAAGAAAAGCTCTTACTGAACACAGAGACAGAGAAGTGATACAAATATTACGAACACAATTTTTATGAAATTTGAGATTCTTTTTGGAAGGCAATATGTCTTTTGAACAAGGTCACCTTGCTTTCCAATGATTTTTCTTAGACCTAAAATTACAAAGATGTACATGTAAGTTAACAACTGTTAAACAAACCGCCCCCAAAAGAGGAAGCAGCGCATGGGAGCTTCTTACGAACAGCATAGCAAATTGCTGTGCCAAAATAAATGTAGGAGGGTGGAGGTGGCTGGTCGCCGGGAGGGTAGCTGTCAGGTACGAGTTTCCAGGAGAGGACCTGGGAAAAGCACGAAGCAACGCTCTGTTATTATGCCTTAACCCTCTGTCACCCACAGATGTCCACATCTGGAACCTCGGAAGAAGTACACATGTTCTGACATTCTCAGGCCAGCGGGCAGATACGCCGCTAATCAAGTGTCACGTTCCTATCCCCAAGCTTCCCATCCCTCTGGCGCCTCAAGAGTTGATCCACAGAAAATGGGAGAAAACGGTGACAACGAACCAACATGGAGGTTCTAAAGCCACCCGGTCTCTGACTTTCCCATGAAGCTTTTTGTGGGCGTGATCCCAGGATTTAGGAGAATAACATATCATGTTGAAGAGGATCAAGCCATAAAACGAGTCCAATGAAACACTCGGAAAAAAGTAAATACGCGATATAAATATGTATCAGTATGTAAATACATAGAAAAAAATAGCAAGAAGTGTATACCAAAACGTTAATGTTCATTTCTTAGTAGTGGAATTATGATTTTAGGGGGCATGGGAAGATATAGATATGTGTTTTCCATATAGATTATACATTAGTATGTACAGTAGTTTTCTACCATAATTTTCCTAAACATTTTTCCTTTTAAATCAATCAGTAGGATCCACCTTCCTCAGCAACATGAAGACACCTCTAATCACCTGAACATTATGACGATAACTTGTACGTAGAGGGAAAAATGCCACTATATCAAAATCAACACAAACCTATAAAAATAAGTAAAAGTTGGGGGGAAGACTTAAAATTAGATTAAGGAAGTTTTTGATTTCCTCATTTTCAACGACTACTATCTGTAAATTAGCTGTAACTGTTTTAGTCATTTTGTCACTTTTCTATTATTAGAAATCGCACTGTATTAAACAATGAAGCAGGAAAAGGCAACCCAAGATGTTTTGAGTACCATTTCCATTGATTAGAGATTCTCTAACTCCTGTTATGTTATATTCACTTTGGAAACTAATTTGACTCACTGAATAAAGTGAAAACAGACTTCAACCCTGGTAACTGATTTTCCTTCACTTTGAATGTCAGGATTGCAGGTGGATTTGGGGCTTTCGTTAAAGAGATGAATTTCAAAACTCTCTGATAAGCTCCCGTAGAAACACTTCAGTAAACTACAGAACTATTCTATCGAGTTGCTGCTTTGCCTTTTAGGGTCGGTCGAACCTAATCTGGAAATAGTAGGGCCAAAGGAAACCCTGCAGAAGACAAAACGGGGGGTGCCGAGACAACCCTAGAAACAAAATGCAAGAGCAGAAGCTGACAAGCATCCCCGTGGTTTCGTGTGACCCCATGCTGAAGGTCCTGGCTTCGGCCCTTGCCTCACAGACCACACTCCTGTGCCGCAGAATGCGGAGGCCAGGAGTGCCATTTTCAGCTTCTTTATACAGCCCCAGCACCCGACCCCTTGGTAAACATACAGAAACTTGCAATTACTGGAGGCATGAAGCGCACACGTGTGTACAGAAGCTGGTCATTTAGCTAGTTAGCAAGCCAGCCTACCGCGCTCACTCAATTCTGCATCTCAGTGAAGTCTGTCATCTCCTACTTATCAAAGATACATTATGGGGAAACGACAGGTTTCTAGTGGAGGGATTCTCAGCCAGGGCGTGCAACAGGACCGCCGTGATCTTAACAAGTACTGTGCGTATTGGACCCTCCCCTGATGCAGTGGGGCGGCACACAGAGAGCAGTCTCCAATGATCTGGATGCAGAGCCCTGGTCAAAACGCACTCACAAAGGTGGAAATACACTAAGGCCTCTGAGTCACTGAGAACAGGAGGCCGCAGTCCAAGCCACTCACTAGAAAGCCTACTTTTCACCAGAGCCCGCAGCTGTCTGCATAACCACTAGATGGCGAGCTCGGCCACTGACCAGGGTGGGAATGGCCCTGCCTGAATAATCAATCAGCAGCCTTCTAAAAGAAACATGATTCCCCTGAAATAATAACCCCTGCGGGGCCATCTTGTCTGGAAACCCAGGCATCAGGGCACCAGAAAAGTCCTAACCTTGCATCGACATCATTGAAAAAGAGATTGGATTGTCTAGCTTCTCTATCAGGGGTCAGCCAACTATGGCCCTGGGGACAAATCCAGTCAGACCCTCTTGTGCTAAAAATGGTTGTTATATAACGAATAATATTCCACGGCACGTGAAAACCATATGAAAGTACCAGTGTGCATGACTAACTTTTGGGGGCACGGAGCATGCTGTCCACACCGATTTCATGCTGTAACAGCAGAGTTGGGTAGTCTGGGACGAAAGCACGTGGTGCGTGACCTTGAAAATATTTACAACCTGACCCTTCAGAGAAGAAGTCTGCTGACATCCCCCTCGGTCATCAAATATTCTCTGCCCTTGTACCCCAAAACAAGCGTCCGGCATAATGCTGAAATACAGCAGGCTCTCAAAGGGATGGCTATTAATATTATTGTTAAGGATGGATTTCATATTTTTAAGTGGTTGGAAAAATAGCAAAAAAAAAAATGTCTCACAACACATGAAAGTTATCTGCTATTCAAATTTGCATTCATAAATAGTTTTATTTCAACATAGCATGCTCATTCATTTACACAGTGTCTAAGGCTGCTTTTGGAGTTGGGTAGTCTTGACAGAGACTGTGTGGCCCACAAAGCCTAAAATATTTACTCTGTAATCTTTTGCAGAGAAAGTGTTCTGATGCCTATTCTGTAAAATGAAAATGTAGCAGGTCCTTGAATTACGGTCACTTTGCTACAATGCTGATGAGTTGCTCTAGAAACTTCTCACTTGCTTACATCAATTAGCCTACGGTAAAACTGGTTTCTTTGTTTATCATTGTATTTCACTGTATGTAAGTTGAAGAACCTATCGATGATTTTAGTGAAGATTTACTGTACTCATATTTCAATACTTATTTTAAGATAAAGATGGATGTCAATGTAGGGCTGGAGTCCTCTAACAATTTTATAATTTTAGAAACCAACGACACAATGGTACACATCACATAAACAATTCTGTGAACGTCCACAAGCAAGAGCAACATCATGTTAAGGAAACCCGGTTTCCTCCCATAAGACAGACTTAAGCTCCCACAAAACGGAGGACCCACTAGGGATGAACAGCGCACACGAACTCCTTACCTCATTGATTTCATTAGTTCTTCTGCCTTCGAAACTGGCAAACACCGTACTCCCTTCCTTGCTGGGGGTCAGAGGAACGGGCGAGGATGATCTGCTATGCACGGGCGTCTCTTCAAAACGAAAAGATGTTAATTATTCACTTGTAAGTCACCCAACTATGAATGAAAGGCAGCTGGAAGACTGTTACGAACAGCAGAGAAGTTATTAATCTCTAACAATAACTCTCCTATTGTAAGACAGAACCTAGAATATTATTAGGCAAAAGAATCAAGTACTGATAGAAGCTACAACATGAACCTGGAAAACATTATTCTAAGTGAAAGCCACGGACAAGGCCGCATGTCTATCGCATGAGTCCACTGATATGAATAGCGAGTGACTAACGGACTTGTGAGACAGAGCTAAACCAGCGGGCGCCGAGCATCCAACTACAGAGCTGAAGGCGTGGTGGCCTTCTCCGGCAGCCAGCTGCTCGAAGGCTAGGGAAACGCCTCATGAGCCTCCATCAGGGCCAAAGTCCTGGGCTGACTGCCCACAGGCGAGCGGGCAAATGCGGCTGTGCCCGCGCCCTCATCCCATTCTTCCCCCGGCCCCTCCTGCTGGCTGGAGCGCAGCGCCTGGTCCGGACCAAGCAAAGCAAACGGCCGGGCTGGGCCCAGGAATGGACCTACTCTTTTCCAGGTGCAGGAACAGCTTGGGCATGCTGGCCGACGTGTCCTGCTGCCGGCGCTTGGGCTGAGGCGAGGCGCTGCTCTCAGACAGCCTGTCGCAGTTGGCAGAGTGGCGCGTGGACCGCCTCAGAGACTGCAAGGCTTCGGGCTCAGCTTTGCGCCTTTTGGGGGTGGCCGGTTCACCTGTGGCCGGCTGGCTCTCCGTGGACTGCGGGGTGGATGGATTCAGCAAAGGCGGGCTTGGAGAGAGCTCCTCCTGGTTCCTACGGAAGACGAGCCCGCGTCAAGCACGCCCGGTCTGCAGAATCTCTGCAAAACCTGGGGGGCTCTGACATGGCCTCCTTCACACGGCACAGGAAACTCTCAAGTCCACTCCCCGAGAGTTAGAAACATTCCCTTCCAATGTGCCAAAACGAAAATTTTCTTTAAAGGTAACTAAATATTTAAAATCGTTAACTCCCTCAGTCACGCTGAGGCATGCTGGCATTACAGACTGTGAGCTCCCTTTTACGTTCGTCTAAGAGGAGGTTCTCGACTGGGAGTGATTTTGTCCTGCCAGGGGGACACGGGCACTGTCTGGGGACAGTTTTGGTTGCCACGACTGGGAAAGTGCTATTGGCATCGAGTGACTGGAGGCCAGGGATGGTACTAAACAGCTAACAGCGCCCAGGCCGGGCTCCCCGCAAAGAACGATGAGGTTCAAAACACCAACAGGGCAAAAGCTGAGCAACCCTGGTCGCAATAGCACGTTCTCTCGCCATAGTGTCGTTCCTGGCAGGACTAGAAAAGCCTTAATGATAAGGAAGCAGAGTTCACCCTGGACACTGAGAACCCGGAGGTTCGGAGTAGGGCACGGGGACATAGACGCAGGTCCCCAGTGAGTGGTACAGGCCTCTCACCCGGGGTGAAACCAACAGAAAAGGAAGGCGAACAGAGAACCAAGACACAGGAGCCATGAAGGAAGAGAAGGGGACAGAAGGGACAGGTGGCTCATGCGCAGCACAGAGGTAGAAGCAAAAGGCTTAGCAGGCAACCCCCCCAAGCCCCGCAGCCAGTGAGGGTGCTAACTCACACCCACATCTACCCTTCTCAGGCTGTGTACTCGTCACTCTACTGTCTCTGGAAAGACAGGGATGCTGCTCAAAATCCCACCAAGTTCTCTACGCCGGAATCTTCACTTGGTAAAATCTTTGCGAGCCATTTGCAAGTGAATGATGACTTAGCTTCCCCCCAGGAAAGAGAAAACCACCAGTGCGGGCACTTTTCCCATCTTCTCCCCGCTCCAAACATACTGGTCCATAGCATCAGACAGAAATTTTCAAAAACAGATTCGACTATTTGATTGCCAGTATCTGATGGCTGAACCACAGGCTAACTTACCTACTAGTGCTTGTGGCGCTTTCCTTAATTGGAAGAAAAAATTTGGACGAAGTCACCTTTTTATACTGAACTTGTTCATATGGATAGAGCAAAACCAACGGGAGAGTGTAATCAAAAGTTATTCTTATTCCATCCACCATCTCCTTACAAAGGTCAACACTGGAAGGATTAAAAAAAAGATTAGAGACGCAATAAATAGAACTTCCCAAAACGTCATAAGGAGGTTGTACATTTTTAATAAGGCAAAGTCATAAATGACTATATATTACACCTACAAATGTACAGAATGAAATGAATTTGTAGATGTCGACAGTGATGAAAAGGCAACACAGATCTACGTTATAAAGAGCAGCGAGTGCAGCAGTAATTCTAACTGACTACAGAGAACACAAAAGAACATGTCCAGTTCCACACGAGGAGCCCAGGCAGCCTGTGCTGCAGGGGGTGGATATCCCCAAACCCTGGGGGCTGAAAGGGGCTGACTCGATGAACTCCTAACTCCTGTTTGGACTTGAACGATCTACTTGTCTGACTCGATTCCAGCTCGGTCACAAGCACCAAGGCAGGCTATGAGGACAATTACTCAGACTGGAATAACAATGTGTCTGTAAACAAGCTTTGATAAAATTCTCATTGCCCATTCTGGTGCTTCTCAAGGAAAAAAAAAGAATTATCTCTCTAAGTTACATCGCTGAGCAAATTGGTCTGGGGGTTGCATCCAGACCAGATACCTAAATAGTTACTGGACATTTCAGAAAAGGGATAATACTTCGATATTAAACCGCATATGAAGTGATGTATTAAATGAATTCATAGTAACTGAAATGGAAACAATATTACCTGTTCTAAAAGGAAATCGCTTTTCTAATACACAAAGAGAGAACCACGAGGTGCCGATCCCCCTTCTCCCACTCACTTCTTTTCTGCTGGGATATAATGCACATTCATGCTGGCATGTGACATGGCATGATGATGACGAGGTCTCTCGTGGGCTGAAAAGGCTGCATTGATAGCAAAATGCTTCACGTAGGATTCCAAAATAGTTATGATGTTGGTCTGGCATGGAAGTTTCACTAACTGTTAACAAAAATATACACATCTGATGCATTCGCCCCACTGCGTAAAACCATATATTGCAAGAAACAGTGGTTTTGACTATATCACTTTTTAAAGTCAAAAATAAAGCCAATTCTGTTCAAAGAGAATTTTTTAAATAAATATGCTCTGAAGCACTTCGATGTAGATTACAGTATTACTTTTGCATATGAACACAAGCACTGATTCTGATGTGAGCCATTAGAACCAGTTGGGGCGCCTCTGAGACTGTATCCACAGGGGGGCCCCGTCTCAGATCAATTTCGTCTCACTCTCCAGGTTGAGCCCAGGCATCGGGACTTTGCAAAGCTCCCTAGAGGATTCTAACTGGTAGCCAGGGCTGGGAAAGACTGTGCACACTTGGATTTAACCCGCGGCAAAGTACTGTCAGAGAAGTTTAAAAGGCGACTCAGTACCAAACTTAAAATATAAATTTCACTCTCCCGAGGTTCTCAATCGTTTGAGTCTGAGATTACAAAATATGGCCGCTCTATTACAAATCCAGGTTTTATGAGTTCTCCCTGTGTACCCGTTTCCTCCTGTTGATATAATAACAATCGTCCTCAAGCTTCTTCTTCAGAACTTCAGGGATTTCTATAGTTATTATTCTTTCTTCCATTTCCCTTTTTGTGTGCAGCTCCAGTTCTTCCTTCTGCAATATCACAATTCCGTACTTTTAAATGACTTATAATAGTAGGAGAGTCTATATCCAAAGGAAGAACACACGAGAGCCTACTACGATATGAACCCAGTTAATCCTCCACGTTTACGCCAGTAATTCTGCCCCGTGTTCTAATGAAAAGCACTTTAAAGGCCAAACGGTAACTTGCTTTACGGTAACTTGCTTTACGGCACTAACCACACTGCAAATGCTCATTTCGCTTCTTCCCCATTTAAGGTTACCAGTGGGATTTATGTTAGCTTTGAAGGCAGGCTGAAGATGCCAAACTCTGATACACATTTAAAAACGTCACCGTTATAAAAAAAAAAAAAAGTTCCCGATTTCATTGAAAAGAAAGAGGTAACTATGGAAATACTTTATGAGTATAAAGAGCCATCGACAGCTTCATACGGTGACTGTAAATAAGTGCTATTTTCCTTTAAATAGGAAATACGACTTTATAATCTTTGGTTTAAAAATGTATGTTTACAAAACGATTCACGACTTCGAGAATTTTACCGCATAATTTTACCACGAAAATATACACCAAAGACGAGGAGTTTTTAGAATAAAAATTTTTTACCACTTCGGTCTTTTCTTCACTCTCACTTTCTTCACTTATTGCTTCATCCTTTTCTTCACTACTGTCATCAGAGGAAGTGCTTATTGCTAGGTAAAACAAGAACTATCAGACAAACCTGGGTCACATACGTCCCTAACCCTTACGGCTAACAATTCTTTAAGGTGGAGCGTGCGTCCTACTGCTGGTATTAATAAACTGCCGTCTTGCATACATTTTAAACGCCGAATACGAGATCTTTCAGAATAACAATTTATTTTGAAAATTATTACACAAATTTCAATAGATGCAAAAACCACAAATGGAAATGATCTGAAAGTGTTCAGTTACCTAGGGTCCTACGAGCCCCTGCTGCATTCATTAGTGAGGCCGAGGCCCACGAGGTACCAAGAAAACACCAAGAAAACGCCGGGGACTGGACCCCTGAGGGGTTATGATAAAGACCCTGGCTAAGAAGGCAGTGATCAAGAGCATGACTGAGGAGGACCAACTACAAACTCATTGACTGTTACTTTAATTGTCAAAAACAAAGGGGGCAAATGTTGTACGTAAATGACCTTAAAATGTCTCCCTGTCTATAATTTCAACGAATCCTGCCCCTCGATCCTACAGCATAAAAGAACTAGGTACAAGTTCTTTTAACCAGAGAAAATAAGTCAAGCCACTCACAGTTCTCATCGTTTTCATCTTTTTCTTCAACTGGGAGGCTTTTTAAGACGGAGTCGACACCAGGCAACCTGCAGCGCTTCTTCTTCCTTCCTGTGCTTCTCCTGAAAAAACAAACACACATGACTGAAATAAATTCTGATGCTGACTGATATAGACCTTGAGGTAAAAACTAGATATAACTACAAAGATGCTGAAGTACCAGACAAATAATTAAACTTTAGAATATAAATGGTAATTTCCATTTCACAAGATTATACAATAACCTCCGAAAACACAGCAGTAATTTAGAATACAAGAGAAACAGCCTTTACTAACACGCTTTCAATATGTAAAATTACTTAATAAACCATGTTGGTCATATTTTTAGTTTTATATCATAAAAATTCTAAATACTAGGAGAAAACGCATTGCATAACATTTTACGTCGCGAATTTTGTATTCTTACAGGCGAGCTACAGCTTTTCTTGCCAATTTACGCTGTAATCTCCGATTTTCATCCGTGTCATGGAGGACATGATCTTCAGCTGCCCATCTATCCCAGCTAATAAGCAAAAAAAGGATGTAAAATTCAGTATTTTAATTTCATTCCAAAGAAATTCTAAAAGCACCTCACAGGAACATGCATCCCAGAATCTTTTACACTTTAGAAAAGTATTTAAATGTGTCCAAATCACACACACACAAAGATACAAATAAACCAAAAAAGGAAATCATTTACACACACAAGCGACTCGGGTTTCCAGAATTACCCATTGAGATCCCAAATGTAATCAACTTAAAAGTAATCATTCTTTTGAACAGGCAAGGTTTGCCGAAAAAAGCAAAAACAGGAAATGAAGCTTTTCTACAAGTGTTTCTAAAACTTAACAGAGAAGTTTGCAATGTTCCTGGGCTGCAGAGATTATCAGTTTTCAGTCCGGTTTAACAAGTGCACTCACCTTCTGTTCCAACCATTAAAATGGATCAGATATTCTGGGATCTTTCTGCCTTTTTCGTCTTTCCCAACAATAACATCGACAATCTGAAACCAGGAAATATTGTCCAGAAATGAGATAACATACGGAATACTAGAAGCTAGAGCAGGGAAACTAGATCATAGACCTTTTTGAAAAGAAAAGCATTCGCTCCTTTTTTAGACTGGGAGCTGCGTTGAAACATTTTTCCTTTCAATTCCATTTTATTCCTGAGTGGATGCCTCAAACTAGGAAACATCCCTCCAATCTCCCCGTGATTGGTCTCTGAGTGTGAGAATGGATGCAGCTTCTGAAGCCATTGGCCTGCCAATTTGTCACTAAATGAGCGTCTAGGCCAGAGAGCTGCAGCCCTGAGACTTCTGGGAGCTGTAGTCTCCCGAGCGCCAGGGTCGAAGGCCAGGATGGCTGGCAGATTACGCCTTCAACCGGTGTCCCCAGAGGGAACATGTGAGACAAATGACAGGACATGCCACCTCTGGGGAGACTCAGGCGGGGCAGGAGGAAGAATAGAAAACAAAACAGAGAGAGAGAGGGGCTGCGGGGGCGGAGACCTAAAGTAAAACACGCAGAGCCCGGGGTCCTTGAAAAGTCCCCCAGTGGGCAGCGCTGCGCAGACGCACCTGGGGCGTTGGGCCAGGTCCACCCCAGACTGCGAGGCCCCCTCCCTCTCGCGATCCAGACCTGACGAGCTGCAGATGTGACTCAGTCCCTCGCGAGCCCCCAAGATTTAGGTAGACGGGTACGGGGCACGGTTCGGGGATTGAAAACATAAATGCTGCGAGGCTCTGAGGAGGGAAGAAGGCACGGGTTTAACCTTGCCCTCAGTGCCTACGGAAGGGGTCCGGCCCAAGCACGACTGGGGCCCCAGGGCAATGACGTAGCGAGTCGACGGTCGGCTCTCCGGCGCGACAGATTAGGACCTGGGTCTGTCGGCCAGGGAGTCACACGAAAGCCCACGCGGCGCTGGGCCGCGCAGGATGAGGAGCGATTTAACGCGAAGTCAATGGCCGTTTGTGAGCGGTCGCCTAGACGCACGTTCCTCACTGGCGTCGCGTGCGCAAAAGAACGCCGCGTGCGCAAGAGTGACGCCGCGGCCACGGCAACGCGACATCAGAGACGCTAGGTTTCGGACGGCGCGTGCGCAGCCCCGCGCGCCGGGCGGAAACGGAAGCGCCCCGCCCCGACTCGCCCCAGGGGCCCCCTGCCGTCCGCGTGGCTCCTTGCAGGCCCAGGAGCCACGGGCTGGGAGCACCCGGGCCCCGCCGCTTCCCCTGCTCCGCGCCGCCATCTGCACCCGCATCCGCATCCCGTCCGGGGGCCCCCGGCCCGCGCCTCCTCCCTGTCCCTCCGCGGCGGCACCTTGGCATCGTACAGCACTCGCGCCTTGGTGGGGTCAGGCTCGAAGCACAGCACTTTCTCCCCTGAGTGGAATTTAAATTTCATGCCCTCACTCGCGCTCATTTGCTCATCGTGGCGGAGGGCGAGGCTCCGGGGCGGGCGGAGCGCGCGCCGTGGGGGAGGGAGTGGGGTGGGGGTGGGGAAGTGGTTCGCTGCGGCGGGGCTTGGAGGGAGGGAGCGGGGAATGGCGGAGGCTGTGGCCGTCCCGCCCTCGGTCCCGCCTCTGCCCGCCCCGCGCCGCTGCTGGACCTCGGAGTCGCCTGGCGCGCGCGCTCTTCGGGCGCGTCCCCGTGAGTCCCCGCAGGCCGCGAGAAGGCTGCGAGCGGGGACCGCCAGCGGTGGCCAAGGTCTTCCCCTCCCGCCCTCTTGGGGAAGGCGGCTGTTGCGGGCTGCGTCCTCGGGGGTCATCGCGCCGGGCGCCCGCTCTCTGACCCGCTAATGGGAGGCCATTAGGAGGGAGCCCGTCTGGGGTGGCCACCAGCAGTGGGGAGACAGGCCTGCGGCCGTCCTCCAGCGGCTGCTCTCCTGGGGCTCACCGATCGCTCCGTGCCGGCCACCTCAGTGGAGCTGCGCGTCGCCGAGTGGCTACGCGAGGAGGACGTGGGCCTGGAGTCGGGTCTAGGTGGGCAGAGTGGAAGGGTGGTGGGGGAGTGAATAAACCACCGGGGCAAACCTGGGCGATGACAAGTAGGTAGCAGGCCTGGAGCCTCCCAGTGACAGCGTGTGAGCTATGGGCTGTAAGGCCGATGGGTCTTTACCAGGACGTTAACATCCTAAGTCTCCGGCTTCCAGCATGGTTTCCCACCCCCAGCACTCTAAGACTTGCCCCCTCAAGGTGTGTCTGCTCCAGTGCATTGAAAACTGTAAAGGCAGGAAGTACTGCGAGGCCCGTACTGGAAGCTACATACACCGAGGGTGCTCAGGAGATACTTGAACGAATGACAAGCGCTGGGAGACTCTTGAAGGTCAAACTTCCCAGAGACGGGGAAAGACGGTGCTGGGTTTCTTTCCCTTTCCCGTCCAGCCCTGTCTGTCTTTGGGCAGAGTAGTTGCTGGATTAAGATCGGGCTGGGCCCACCTTTGAGGCTGAGAAATTTGCGCTTGCCTCCCCATTCAAAGGGTTTCTGCTACACATTCTTCACCTTTCAGCTTGGACTTGGCCAAGAGAAAAACCCTGGGGCTTCCCTAGATGAATCCTATACTCCCGCATTCGCTCACAGCCCTCTGCTACTTTGTTTCTTGCATTTGCTGCTCTGCACTAGAATGAACTATTAATTTGCAAAATGTTTCCTTTAAGATACAGCGCTCTTTGTTATAGCCGTGCCACCCTGAACGGGCCCCATCTCGTCTGATCTCAGAAGCTAAGCAGGGTCGGGCCTGGTTAGTACTTGGATGGGAGACCACCTAGGAAGACCGGTTGCTGTAGGTGTAAAAAAAAAAAAAAAAAGATACACTGCTCTTTGAAGCTTGGAGAGTGGGGCTGGGGGAAGTCAGTTCATCACTGCCTACTCAAGGCACGCATTATACATCGACTGAATGAACGAATTACAGATTATGAAATGAAATTCACAAAATACAGTGACCAATTGGATATGAAGGGAGAGATGGAGGAATGAATCTCGAGAGACTTCCAGGTTTTTTTGGCCTAATGAGTTGGGCGAGTGAGAGATCCATTGGCCAGAATGAGGGCTCCTAGAGGAGGGACAGTTTGGGGAAAGATGGCCAGAGAAGGCAGTGCAGAAACCAGAACTGCAGCCATGCTTCCTCTTCAGGTTGTCCTTTATCAGGGATCAGATCTTGACGGTGGTGTTCTCTATAAATGGCAGGGGGAGCTCTGGGGCACAAGTAATTGCATGTCATGGCTGAACCGTAACTGAAGTGTTAGCGTTTTCATTTTTCTGGCCAGGGAATGGAAATTTCCTTTTCAGACTAACCTTTCAGAACAAGACTGTAGATGCTTTCTTTCGTTTCTCTCCATTTCCACCCCTTCCCATGTCCTTGAGCAACGCTTTTTTCCCCGTCTCCCTAAAAAGTCCAAGAATGCAGAAGCCCTCAGGATCCTAAAAGCTACACATCACACCAATGACAGCATCCACAGCAGGTCTCTTCCGGATTAGCAGCCACTAGACAGATGTTCATCTCTAATGTGGGTGGAGCATCCTTTTTCTCTTGGGTGTAAAGGTAAAAAACACACTCAGTGGGCTCTGAGATCAGGCTCACACTTGTCGCTTCCTAGTTTGTGACCTGGGACAAATGATTAGTTTCAATGTGAGGTGGTTTTCTTACATTTAAAGTGAAGATAATAGTGGCTCCCACCTCAGGGTTGTTTTAGAAATAAATCAATCTATTCAGTGTACGTGGTTTTGCGTACTGCCTGGCATAAAGTAAGTCCTAGGTAAATGCTTGCTATTAATATTAGGCATTTCTCATTCATTTCTCCTTGTCCACCATTTATTCATTCAACAAATAGTTATTGAGCCTCCTGTGTGCTGGATGCTAGGCACACAAGGTAGAATACACAGGTATTATCCCTAGCCTCAAAGTGGATTCATTTCAGGGGGACCATAGCAGCATGCAAGCCAGTGCAAAGCCTCCTGTGTGTTCTAATACAGCTGGTACTAAGCAGAGCAGACACAAGTGCTTACATCTCTAGGAGGAGGGACAGTGTCAGAAAGAGCTGCAAAGAGGAAGTCACTTTTGTTGAACAAACTGAAGCATTTTAAAAGTTTATTTGAGCAAAAGTCACTTGAAATCGGGCAGCACCGAACCAGAGGTGGTTAGGAGCACTTCACTGTCAGAAGCTCGGGGAGAGACTTAAAGACAAAAGACAGAAATAAGAAAGTTATTGATTAGCTTTAGTGTAAAGACTAGTTGGCTGCTCGCGATTGGTTGTCTTTAGCGTTTTGATTTCCCAACTTCAAGGCATTTACAGGCTTAGGTTTTTGTTTGCTTACTATATAGGCCTCCATGGCATTTGAGCCACGTCATGGCATTTGAGCCACATCAGTCCAATGGCCTTCTTTAACTTAACAATTCCTCCCTTTTGGTCATCCTCTTATACATGCTCGATTGCCTAGAGATTTGATATCAGTGCTACTTTCAGTTATCATCCGAGCTAAGTTGCTCTCGTTAATGTAGGAGGGAGGCGAGAGAACCAAAATGTTAAATCAAGCTATATTCAGAGCCTGCAATGTGCCAGTGAGCCCTATGGCCAGACCAAGAGGAAACCTAGAGAACAAAGGGTGATTCCTGCTGGGGTGACTAACAAACCATCTTCCCACACCGTGAAGGAAAAACTGTCTCTAATTGGTACCCAACATTCATTTTCTATGGCCAAAACCATGGAGAGACTATGGAAAGAGGTTAGCACACCTTAGATGGTACATACTCTTATCTTTCACATGGTACACCCATGCCATCAAATAGAAGTAGGTAAACAACGTCTTTAAAATGTAATTCATAGAAAATAAGAATGATATATAAATTGAATGCCCCAAACACTCAGGGTCTTGGGTCTTTGTCTTTCTCTCTTTCGGTCTGCCTTTTGTTCCTTTGGTCATATCTCTGTCTCTCTGCCCCTCCTCTCGGCTCCCTCAATCTGTCTGAGGGCAGACCATGCTCTGTCTATGGACCATTATCCTTTCTCTAATAAACTTTCTTTTTGACTCTTACTTTGGCGTGCACTTGAATTCTTTCCTGCTCTCAGTCAAGACTCCTCTCTCTAGGAGCAGGACTTGAATGTCCACTCGGGAGAGTTCGCCCTGTCCTGCGTCATTGTCTCATTGTGAAACTCATAGGTTATGATGTCAGATCCGTGGAAAAACTGATTTTGCCGTTCATGCCATTGTTCATCTTGTTTCTGTTTCTCCGAGCTGAGACCATCCGATGTACCGCCGATGGCTGTGAACATGCACTTAAGATCTCTGAGAGAACATAACGCAGCAGCGACACTGTAATGATGACTATTAGGAGGATAATACCGAAAGACTTAGCCAGGGCCCCCACGAACCAAACCAGTTAGTATCAAATAAATCAAATGATGTATACCTGAAGGGGCATCAACCTGTTTTAGCCAAGTGGCTTGTTTGTTAATTTCTTGAATTTGCTGCAGTACCAGAGGTGTCGATCCAGCTACAGCAGGAGGTATTTGCTATGGCAGATATTTGAGGAAACCAAAAGCATTCAGGATCCAGTTCGATTTATAGATACAGTTTTCTTTTACCTTTATTACTTCTAAGGGGTTTTAATTACATCTATTAATTAGGATTCTTAATCCTTGGACTCCTTCACTCCTAGTGAAAACTAAGAAAGAAGTAAACAATGTGGACTGTCTGTTATACCAGCATTCTCTGGTTTGGCAAAGTTATAAATACATTTCACAATTTCTAGAAATATATTCTTTCTCTAGTAAATTTTTTCATGTGGCACAGTATATGTTTACTAATAGACCCAGACATCTTTAGTTTCTCTGTAAAAGAAAGCCAAAAGTGGGCAAATCTATGTTCAGTAATTAATGTTTCAGTATTTTATTTTATTTGAAAACAATCTAGATATTCAATGAATAGTCATCATTTTAAGGTTTCGAGTTACCAAAAAGATCTTAAAAACTATTTTTAAGTAGACATACCATAAAACATAATTATTATTGAAAAGTGTATTTATTAACCTTTGTCTTACATATTTTTAATTTACTTGTTCTTAACAATTATGTTAAGATTACTCATGAAATTTGCTCATGAGGCAATAAACAACTAACCATCATCTTAAATTGTCTTTCTTTGCTGACAGATTCTTTGAGAGAAAATGAGCTTATTTGACTTTTAGTAAACCTAGGTAGTATGAAAGCATTTAATTAAAGCAACAAATATAAACTAGCTTTTATTTACCAAAGATTATCCTAGATCACATGAATTTGAAAGACATTTGGGTTCTATATTTCTGAGAGTATACTCGATTTATGTAAAAGCTTGTTTGTCTGTAAGCCTATTAAATAGAGATTTTTACAAATTAACTTTAGCAATACCATCCAGACGCAGAAAACTATCACACCTCTATAACATACTTTCATAAACATACAGACAGATGCAGAGAACTTACAGCTTTCATTAAAAATTTTTTAGCCAATGATAATACAAAACTCAGTTTTAAGAGAATGGTTGGATCCGAATTGTGTTTCTGGCAGACGTAATAAGTTAAGGTTACCTGCTCATATGACTAAAGCTTTTATTAATTAATATTTGTGGGAAAAAAAATTTTTAAAGATTTTTTATTCACCTAATTTCCAAGTAGCTTTTCTTTTTCTTTTTCTTCTGATAAGAATTACCTCCTTGAAGTTTGCATTTCAAAAGATGGCTTTGCTTTCCTAGAGAAGGCTAGGTAGAATATTTACATCTCAGAAGTAAAGAAAAGAGGAAGTATTTAAGTTTCTCCAAGAAGGGCTTTTATTTCCTAAATCCAGATGTTTTACAATATTTGCAAGCCTTTTGAGATGAATAGGGGAGGTTTAGTAATTGGTAAAAAGGATAGGTGGGCTCTGAATTGTTTCTAGAGCTGCATTTCTGTTCCTGTAAAGACTCAATTTGTAAGGTAATTACAGTTGTTTATAATTCCTCTAAGAATTGGGTTGCAACCTGAATAATAGCTAGACACTGACCCAACCATCTAATTACATTATCCTCAATTTGCTTCTTTACAACAGGCAGATCTTCAACTAAGATGGAAAATGTTCTAGATTTAGAGCTGTTCGTCTTTAGAATATCTTAGTCAATCCTTCCACCATGGCTTCATAAGGTTTTTCTTTCCCTCTGGCCACATAGTTTCATTTTAGCTAAGGAGAAAAGGCTTTTTTTTTTTTAAAAGTTCCAGATAGGCTCTGAATATCGGCTTCCAGTGTGGCCAATTTCCGATCATAAAACTATTTAAAAAAAAAAAGAAAGAAAGAAAAGGAGATTTCAGCCCAGTCAAATAGTAAATATTCTCAGCAGTATGGAACAACCCCACGGACACAAGAAGCGTCCCCAAAGAGGGTACAGAAAATACCACCCTCCCAAGAATCAGAGCTACTCCCAAAGATAAAGGCACAATTTTCCTGAGAGCTGGCTACAGTGGGGAAGACCATAGCTGCAAATGAAGTGCAACCCATGTTTCTACCCAGCCACATCTAGCCATGAATGGGGTGCAACCCAAATTTCTATCCAGCCATAATTTTAGGGGGTCCCCAATCCGATGGTTTCCAAGTCAAGTTCTCAGGAGTCAAAATGACACGAGAAGGCAAATAGCTGTCCCTGGGAGAGAAAAGATCAGTAACCAGTGATTTTTTTTTTTTTTTTTTTATCCTGCCAATCTGAATTTGGAAAGGAAGGGACAGTGTGAAACTTTTCCTTTCTCTCTGGACCAGGCCCCAAGAGACCTGGGGGAGTTGACTTTGGAAAGAAGTTTTTTTATTATTTTACTATTAGTTTCAAGTATACAGTACATTGGTTAGACATTTATATAGTTTATGAAACGATCCCACTAATTGCTCTTTCCTCTGGCTCTCCACCTAGCCATTACATTACTGCTGACTGTATTCCTTATGCCGTGCTCCCATCCCCGTGACCATCTATCAAGTACTAATTGGTATCCTTCGCCGGCTTCTGCAAGTTTGCCCAGGATGCCCTGTGCAGGCTCTGGAGTGAGTGGGGTGTCCCAGCGGGCCTCATCCTAGTCACCAGAAACCGTACAGGTGGAAAAATAATTTTCCCTGTATCCTTTATAGTGAGTGCCTGACTGAGACCCTTTTTTCTCTAGGGTACCTCAGAAATGGATGAGGTTATGTAGGACGGTTAAAAGTTCGATACTAATATAAAATAATATTGAATGTTCAACTGTAATTGAAAATGGAAAGTTTTTCAATAAGTTAAAAAAAAGAGTTTTTTAAGATTATCTTTGGTAATCTTAAAGATTATCTTTGGTAAGGTTAATCTACTTCCTCAATCTTAAAACATTTTATTCATCTGAGGCCTCACACTGCCCTGTCTGAGTTCTAAGTCAGACCCAGTCCGACCCTGGATCCGGCCAAGTTTTTAAGTCGGAACCAGTCCTTCCCCAGACCCGGTCCTTCCCCGGAATGGGTCCGGGTTCGAAGTCGGACACAGTTTCCCGGCCCCACCGCCTCTGCCCTCCATGCAGCTAGTTAAGACAGAACCAGCCCCATTCTAGGCAGTTTCTGGACCTAGTCTGTTAAGAGAGATGCTGAAGTGAAGAAAGCTCAGAGCGCAAAAGCTGCAGAGCTAAGGTCGGGGACCGAGGGGGACGTGCCGCCGCCACCAGACGCAGCGAGAAAGCGGCGAAGGCCAGGGGCTTCACAGGTACCTATGCTTGGATGCTCACTGTTCCTGGGGGCCGTCGGGGCGGCGGGGTCCCTGTTCTGATGCCATAACTGGTGAAAGGTAAACTGAGGCATATTCGAAATGTTTCGAGTTCATTTGAATCGGACAGCGCCACCCCGGAAGTGGTTAGGAGCATCCGGCTGACAGGAGCCAGAGGAAAGACATAAAGCGTGAAAGGAAAGAAAGCGTTTGTCCATCGGCTGTATCTTCAAGCCCGATCGGCTGATGGTGATTGCTTGTTCTTAGGGTTTTGCTTTCCGTAACCTTGAGGCATTTACAGGCTTCGATTTGGGGTTCCTTACAGGCCTCCACTGGCATTAGAGCCCGTTCAGTGTAATAGCCTCCTTGTTTAATTAATCAAACAGTCTTGAGCTGAAGTTTATAAGGTGCTTTTCCCCCTCATTTTCCAGCTTTTGCAGCGGATTAGAAGATTAAGATAGCAATCAAATCTTTTATAACAAATCTTTTATTTCTTATAGGTCACCTAGTGGGTAACTGACCTGCACAGGTCCCTCCTCTTAGCTACAGCAAGGTGTGTCCACGTGGCAACTCTAGTTAGTTGCTCACCTGTGGCCTTCTGTTGTTCCTGCCCCGTGGCTGCTGGCAGAGCCCCAATTTTGTTCAGGTGTTTGCCCTCTCGGGTTCTCAGGTAGACCTTCCACCAGAGCTCTCAGGCTGCCGTAAAACTCGGTTAAGCTCATGCGGTAGGGCTGGCTTCTGAGCTTACATTTGGCACAGCAGGGAACTTTTAAAACCTGTGGCTGAACGTTAGCATTTTCTTTCCAAAGCTGCCAGTTGATTCAGGGGGGCGGGAGAGAGGGCGCTTCTGGAAAAGAAGATTTTCCTGTCTCTTCCTACTGGACTTTATTGTCTGGCTGGGAAGGTGGGTAGATCCTGCAACCATCTTGGCACCATGAAGCTAGCCATCCGACACGCTCTGAGGATGAGGGCAAAAAGTTACCACCGGCTCACTCACCTGTGTCCTTGATGCATTGCTGAGCCCCTAACTCACTGAATTAACTCTGCTGCCTAATTCCAGCCTTCTTGCTGTGCGGTATAATTTATCCTGATTACATCTTTTCTGCAGTTTAGAGAGTTAAGTTATTGGCACCTAGCATAACCTATACTGCTAATTTTGGTGACATTGGTGACATAGACCTCCCGTGGTGAGAATGCATTTTTACGTGGACGTGAAGATATAAGTGATGATGCATTTGAAATAGTACTGTGCGTGTATTCGGGATTAATTAGGCTTTGGGGATGAAAGGTACATCTCATGACCATTTATGATATGGTTTCACTTGGAAACTCATGTTAGAAACAAACTTTAAATGAATTTCTGGAACACCTCATTTATGAATTGTAACAACCTATGGCCTTACAACTTGGACTGCACAACTAGATACTTTTCTCTTTCTTATTTTGGTCATAAGTAACATGCAGATTTACATTCTAAGAGTGTGTTCTGTGGTTAACGGTATTCTGATAAAAAGTTGCAATGACTCTTTTACAAAAGTTGCGATGTAGTTCAGTGAGGCGGGTAGAACCTGGGCTTCTGTTGGGTGATCTGGGGCAGGGTTAAGGAAGTGGGCTTTTGCTCTGAATTGGACACCGTCGGGAAGAGGGGATTTTATGAGTGGGTGTTCGAGTCCATCTTACCAAGGGGGAGACTAAACTGAGGCTGAAGTTGCAATTGGCAAAGAAGCAGCTGTCACTCATTTGCTGGGAGTGGGACCGTTTCGTATTTTGTGGTTTGGACAGCGTTCGTGTTTTGTCTGTGCTCAGGCATGATTACAGAGTGGGTCACTGAAGTGGTCTTGTCTGACATTCTGTGATATTGTTTATGGTCAGTAGGAGAACAGCCAGGCCCAGCTGGGAAGGCCCGCCCAGCTCCTAGATGGCAGAGGCTGCTTTTTTCTTTCTTTTCTCTCAATATTTAAGATTTACTGAATGTTTATGTTGTGGTAGGCACCGTGCTAAGAACGTTCCATATTCAGATGGACTCATCCCCACAACCTTATGAGGTGGTATTGTGATCATCTTTATTTAACTCATGTAGAAACTGGGACGTGCATTGTTAACCAGCTTGTCCAAACTTGGGGCGTGAGTTCAAGTTAGCACCAGAGCCCACGATGCTCTTAACCCCTCCTCTCCACAAAACCATAAGGCTATGCTTGGGCAGAGACTCAAGTCAAGGTTCCTTTATAAATAGCAAGGGTATTAATATATATGCTACCTTCTTTCAGTTAGAAACCAATCACAAGCCTGAAACAAATTATAGCGGAACACCTATGTTATAAAGCCATGTAACATTATGTTGTAGAAAGATACTTATGGACGCGGGAAACTGTTGATATAGTTAACAACAAAAAAGCATTACAAAACAATGGATTCCTGCTCATCTGAGCAGCTTTTTATTTATTTATTATTTAATTTATTTTTTTAAACGTCTACAGGACCTGGTATTCCTAAGTGGTCTCCCATCCAAGTACTAACCAGGCCCAACCCTGCTTAGCTTCCGAGATCAGACGAGACTTGGCGCATTCGGGGTGGCATGGCCGTAGACTATGAGCAGCTTTTTAAACCCGGACCTTAGATCCACCGAGACAAAATACTGATGGTGTGGCCCTGGCATCTGTTCACCCAAGAATTCGAACTCTTATTGTATAGGATAAGCCTAGTGTTTTGAGGGGGTAAACTGAGGCAGGTATTTGTCACGCCTTCCTGTTGTATGCTTAAGAACATTCATGGCCGACACGCAGCATATAATTGGGTCCTGATGCACTCAGAGCTGTGGGACGTGGCCATCGAACGTGCTTTCCGGATGTTAGACTTCACTAGGATCGGTTGGTGCTTCTGAAGATGGCATGGGTGATGATTACATCCATTGACAAGCTTGAGTAAAGCCATTATTGGCATTAAATTGGTCCCTGGTGACAGGTCCAAAAATAACTTTTGGTTCTCAACCTTCTTAGTCAAGATTAAATGTTCGTAGCTAAGGCTTGCTCCATGTAACAGAATCAAGTAATAACAGCAGCTATTTATGAAGTGGCTACATGCCAGGCTTTTTATTCATCATTTTATTTAATCCTATAAATAATCCTCCAAGGTAGGTATTATCTCCACTTAAAAACAAAACTAAGGCTCAGGGACATTAAGGGACTTGCCCAAGGTGGCACATCAGTAAACGTGTCTTCCACTCTGACTCCAGTTCCCATGTCCTGCTACTTTCTCAATTTACTTGTTAACATCCCGACAAGTTTTACAAGCTTTGAAAAAGGCGTGCAAACGTTTACAGAGGTTTCAAATGTCTATGTCTTTATACTGTCACGTAATCTATGCTCTCTGCACCTGCGACATATCAAATTAGCGGTAGCACAGAGAATATCATTTTCATGACAAAAGGACACTGAACTTACAATCCTACAATCATTTGTCTTCATGATATTGAGAGTCATATCAGCTGCAATAGCCAGATTAGAAGTTTCCTTACACTTCAAATTCCAGAGAAATTTACAAAAGATAGTTTTATACAAGATCCAAAATATAAAATCATTTTTTAAAGTTTGGCTTAAGTAATATATCTCTCCAAATGTCACGGCCTCTTTAAAGCTCCATTAAAGTTTGGTATAAGATTTTATTAACCTCAAATTTGCTTTACTTAAGAGTCAGACGATGTTTCTGAGTAAAATGACTATATCCTTGGCTAATTTCACATAAAAATGACTTTGTATTATAAATAATGAAACTACTTCTGTTAATTGTATATTGTGAATTATTGGTGAAACGACTGGGGAACAAAATTCACATAAACTGTAAATTTTGCTGTTAACCATATTCTGAAATTTATTAGTTTTTTGATCATTGATTAAGTGGTCACATTCCAGTCAGTGAATCTTAAAAAGTGTTTTTTGATTTTATCATGTTTGAAATATGGCTTTTTAGCCCCCATAATTAATTCATTTTTTGAATTTTTAAAGAAGGAACGGTAAAGAGAATTAAGCTATAGTAAATATTATTAGGGTATAGTTCTGCCAGAAATCATAGCTATAGGTACACTTTCTATTTACACAACTCTATAATTGATGGTCATGTTGGTGTTCTTGAAACAATTTCATAAAGAGAATACCATACGAGTATGTGATTAATAGATCATGAAAAAAATTAGCTCAGTCACCAAATTAAAAAGTATTGGCCTAGATTATCCTTTATTTTGCTTGTATCGCATGTAGTAAAATCTAGGCTAAAAATTGCAAATTTGAGATCAAAAGTAACTGAAATGGCTTTCGTATTCTATTTTTCAGAGATTAATAATTTACTACAAATATATTTTTAAAACATTCAAACTTCTACGGATGTTCAGTGAGTACAGGATTCATCTCCCAATCTTATTCTATGTACACAATACTCCCCAATGAGATTTATCATTTATAATGATGATTCTGAGGTATTATCACATTGAATTCTCGACACCACTATTTGGTGGATCGTATGGTAGTGATTGTACTTAGCCTCTCGAGACTTGCCACATTCCTTATTCTGGTGGCAGATCTCTCCTTCTGGCTACGGGTTGGGCACATAGCCCAGGCCTGGTCCAATTAAACATCTCATCTCCCCACCAAGGCGATTGGGCAAAAAGGCAGTCATCTCAGTGGGGTGCAAGACCAAACAGCATCATTCCCTGTCTTTGCTACTTGGACATGGGGAGAAAGCCACTCGAGTGGAAAGGAAACTAGGACTGGGGTGACATCTTCCCTACCCCAGGGAGAGCATGATCTCAGCTAACAATATATGAAATTAACTCATAAAGAGAAGCAGAAACAAGTTGAAATCCCGATGGGTAGTGTGTCCTGATGGTGGAGTTCCATGAATTCTCAGATTCTGCAGCTTTTTCTTAGATTCGGTGAGCTACCCCACTATCAAAGTCAATCAATTCTTTTTTTCTTTCAGTGATTTTCAGATGGGTTTCTGTCACTTGCAACCAAGAGTCCTAATGAATATAATAGTCAACATACTGAGTACCTGCTGATGTGGCCACTATTTTATATGTAGTGAAAATGAGAAAGTGAGCCAAGTTTAGACACATTTTAACAAAGTTTGAAATATAAAGAGTTTATTCCACAAGTCTTGTATCAAACTTAATTTTTTATTTTATTAGCATCCAGTAAAAATTTAATAACAAAAAATAAATATTAGCTATAATGAACCTTCTAATTCCCCCCTGGGTTTGCAAATGGTTATGGAAGTGGTATATGCAAGCGTGGCTTGTGCATCTTATTTCTTAAATGTTGGTATATTGCAGGAGGAGGCTAGAGAGGATGGTGAAAGACTAGTTCTCATATAGGAACAAAAAGATTGCAAAAGAGGCTAAAATGTGAAAATAATTCTTCTGCTTTTCTTTACATAATCCTTGGTTTACAGTGGAGGAAAATAGTAACTAGTAAATCTGATTCTCAGTCGCTAAGCAACCACCCACGAAGGGCTGTAATTAAACTGGGGAGGTTGCACAGAAAAGGTATGTATCATTTGGGGGCTATATAAACACTTGGCTGAAAGGAGGTTGGACTCTAAGAGATGGTCAGACCTGCCAGCCTAGTTCTTACTGGTGCTTCTTTCCCAGAGTCCCATCTCAACACTGCCAATGGGGCCAGCCATAAGCTGCAAAATTGTGACTCCCATACCTTTGTCTCTACTGCAGACACCCTGCTCCCAAGTGTCAGACTCCTGTCCTTAAACTGCCTGCTTGCCTTGTACCCGTGCAATACCCAAAGCATCTCAGATACAAGTCCAAAATGGAACTCACCTTTTCCCCTAAACTTCTTGCTGTGTCTCAGTGAATCTCAGTGTCTAAATCACCGTTCTCTCTATTGTTCAAGCCACGTTTCTGGATGCCACCTACTCGCTTGTATTCCTCACCCTCAACGTTCAATCAACTCCGCTTCCTAAGTAGCTCTTAAAATTTGGACTCCTTCTTGACACACCCTTTCTCTCAGCCCTATCAGTAATCCTGCATCTAAGAAACTGTCCCATGCATTTATCTTTTATTCCATCTCTGCTGCCACCACCCTAGTGTGAGCCACTGTCTAGCCACTGTCATCTCTCTCCCGGATCAGAAGAGTAGGCTGCTAACTGGATACCTTGCACGTAACCTGTGTTCTGTACAATCTTTTTGTTCACATGCAGATGGGCCGGGCTGTGTAATATGTAAATCTATGGTGACACTCCATTGCTTTTGGTCTCTCAGAGCCTTCCCTTCGCTCTTAGGAAAACATGACATGGTGCACGAGGCACTATGTCATCTGGCATGGCATTTCTCATGCTCCTCTCCTGTGCTCTTTTCCCACACCGTCCACACCGATCCTGTCCCAGTTCCTTTACCATCATATCCAGAATGTTCTTCCTTCAATCTTTGGCCTGATCGTCAAGTTGGTTGTCCCGGACCTCAGGGGTGGGGTCAGGTATTTCATCCTGTCTCCACTGGTCCCTTCGTTTTAGCCCAGCTCTCATCTCAGCTTATCGTTACGCATTAATTCGTATACTGGTTTAGTTAATTCTCTCTTCCACTGAATTGTAACTTCTATGAGACCCAATGCTATGTCTTTTACAACATTTTCCCAGAGCCTTATATTGTTCCATTTTACATACACATAACAGTGATTCAGTATATTTGAAATAGAACTATTAATACTTTATATCATGTGTACCATGCATTAAATAGGCTTTGGGAATGGGAGGGGTAAACCTAACTGCCATTTCTAATATAATTTCATTTAGAAAGAAGTAATAAGTACATTTCAGAAGGTTGCTACATACAAAGTTAGTCGTATTTCTACATGGCAGCAATAAGCAAGTAGAAAATGAAATTTAAAATATCATTTACAATACCATCAAAAATGTCAGATACCTGGAATAAATCTAATAAAAAATGCAAAAAAAAAAAAAACCCCACTATTGAGAGAAATTAAAAAGACCTAAATAAATGGAGGAATATATCATGTTTATGGACTGGGAGATTCAATATTGTACATATGCCAGTTCTCCCCAAATTGATCCACAGATTTACAAATATACTATAATCTTAGCCTTTTTAAAAAATCGACAAGCAGATTTTAAAATATGTCTGGAAATGAAAAGGACCAGAAATAGTCAAGAATATTTTCGGTAATAAGAATGAACTTAAAAGACTTATAAGGTATCATTAGATATTGTGACTTATTGTAAAGCTATAGAATTTAAGATGCTGTGATATTAACATAAGAATAGACAAATAGACAAACAGAATAGAAGGTCCAGAAATAGACCCACACTTGTCACTCGAATTATGAGAAAGGGGTTGCTTCAGTGTAATGGGGCAAAGATGGTCTTTTTAATAAATGATGCTGAGTTTCTTGCCCCCCCAACTAACACTCCTCTTCTCTCTCTCTCCTCTCTCTCTCTCTCTCTCTCTCTCTCCCTCTCCCTCCTCACTCACACACACACACACACACAAATCTCAGATGAATTGAAGATGTGTATGTGGAAGGTAAAAACCATCAAACATTTAGAAGAAACCACAGGAGAATTCTTCATGACCTTGGAGGTAGCAAAATATTTTTAAACACAAAAACTACTACTTAAAAAGTAAAAGGTATACTACTTTAAAATTAAGAATGTCTGTTCAAAGGGCAGCATAAAAAGAATGAAAAAGCAAGTCACAGTGTGAGAGAGGATATTCGAAAAGTGATGAACTTTAGCAGGGAGGTGCAAATTACCGAGATGCCATTACATGCGCACCAGGACACTTTAAATGGAAAGATAAGTTACTACTAAGTTTCGGCAAGCCTGCAGGGAGGAGCATAAATTGAAACTATTACTTTTGAAAATTGTTTGGAAGGCTTTACTAGAGTCGAACATATAATACCCTATGACCCGGCTATCACATTTCTAGCTATATGCCCTGCAAAAATGTATATATATGTTTACCACACATGTACAAAAATATTCATAGTAACACTCTTTGCAACAGCTCCCCAGACTGGCGACTAGCCAAATATTACAACAACTGTAGACTAGATACATAAATTGTAAGATATTAACAAAATAGAATATAATATATCCGAGAAAACAAATAACATAGATGAATCTCTCAAGAATATTATTGAATGAAAGAAGCTACACGCTAGGCAGTACGTAGTGGGTCATTCCATTTATATAAAGTTCAAAAACAGGCAAAAATATTGCAATGTTAAGGGTTTGGATAATGTTTACCTTTGAGGGGCAGAAGAGGATATTCTGGGTGCTAGTCATGTTCTATTTTGCGATGTGGCCACCGGTACCTTTGTGAAAATTTACTGAGCCGTGCACTTATGATTTGTGTACTCTTCTGTCTGTATGTCATATGTCAACTTAAAGTTTTACCTAAAGAATTTGCTTACCAGAGTAGGAAAATAAGATGTAAGAGAATAATTTTTAGAGACTGCTTAGGAATCAGTGAGAAAGATTAAAAGAAAAATGGCCTAAAAGAAAAATAGACAGAACAATAAATAAGCAATTAACATGGGAGGAGATTATAATGGTAGAAACATTTGAAAATATGTATAACCTTGTTAGTGTTTAGGGCAGTGTATCTTCAAACAATATTTATTTCACATTCTCAAATTCATAAAAGTCATAAATGCTAGATAATACAAAGTTCTGGTAAAGATACTAAGAGATGAGCATTATTATATGCTGCCATTGGGAGTGCAAATAGGAAAAATGGATGCTTGGGAGAATAATTTGGTCATAGATGGTAAAGTTGAAGATGCACTATCCTCTGATTGACCAATTCCATCTTTAGGGAGTTATCTAGAAAAATTATTTATGTAATAGATTAGTATAGGAATATTCTTTCTAGTATTATTAATGCAAAAAATGATGAAAATTATCTAAATATATGATAAATGGAGAATGAATAAAATATGTATCATATGGTCACACAGAATACTATAGTAAATAAATAACAGAGCCATTGTATGAAAACCATAATAATGAGTAAAACATAATTTAAAAAACATGCAAAATAATAGTGTAGAAGATATTTGTATAATATACATGGAAACAATAAACTGTTAATAACGACGGTTGGAAAGGGGAGTACCACGGCGAGGTAAGGCGCCCATATTGGGGAAGGGGTGTTCCAGTTGCATAATTGTATAACTAGTTATTTTTTCCTTAATAACCGAACCAAATAGGACACAATATAAAGAATTATAAAGCTGTGTGATAAGTATGCGGGTATTATATCATTCTTTCTAACTTTGTGTGTGTTTGTGCTATTTCACAATAAAAAAGTTTTAAGAGGAATAAGAGGTGCAACACTGAGCTGTTTTCCACAAAAGTAAGCCCCCCTCAAAAAAAGAGCTGGTCATACGTGTGTACCAATGACAGTGTCAGTCAGTACCTCTTACTGATAAATATCTTGATCTTACATTCAAACATGCACCCAAAGCGTAGGGAGTTGTTTCAGACAATAATAGTTGACAGTTATACAATGCGTACTTAGTCAGGCTCTTCTTTTCTTGCCCCCTCTGTCACTTTTTTCCCCCTCTTCCCTCCTTTCTTTTCTCCCGCCTTCCCTCCCACTCACTGTTCCTTCTTTTTCTCTTTCAAACTTTTTGACTGTAAAACATTACATCCTTACAAAAGCCACGTACAACCTAAACATATAGCCTGACAAATTACTGTGAAGCGAATGCTTATGTAATCAAGCCTGAGCTCAGCAAACACAGCACGGGAAATTTACTGGATTTTGTAAACCGACGTCGCCATTAAAAAAATTAATTAATTAAAAATAAAAAAATAAAGTAAAGCATACGGAATATAGTCAATAATATGGTAATAACTATGTATAGTGTCCTGCAAGTCGTGTGAGGGGGATCATTTCGTAAGTTATGTAAATGTCTAACCATTATGCTGTACACCTGAAACTAATATAAAATAACATTGAATGTCAACTGTAATCGAAAAATCAAAAAAGTTGAGAAAAAAGGTGAAGGGAAATAAGAGGTTCAGATTTCCAGGTGTAAAACAAATAAGTCATAAGGATGTGATGCACAGCATAGGGAACATAGTCAATAATATCGTGACAGTGTCATATGGCGTCAGACGGTTGCTGGACTTGACTTGGTGATCACCTCTTCAGGTATATAAATGTTGAATAACTACGGTGTATACTTGAAACTCATACAATACTGTATGTTAGCTATATTTTAATAAAAATGTTTTTAAAAATAAAAGCAAGAAAAAGAAACACAGCGTGGTCAGCACCCGCCAAGACCCCATGTGCTGAGCTCTGCACTGAGAGGCAGATGGTAGAGCCCCGGGTCGCTGCATTCCGCATTCCAGATAACACACATGCGTGCTGGCATGTGCACACACACCTCGGTTTCCTCATCCGCTGCTTGAGTAAGATACCCACGTGTAACTCAGGATTGCTGGGAAGGCTAAGCGATAATATACTGTGAAGTGCCTGCGCCATGTAATCATTTGCTCTTGTCATCACCGTCATCATCATTGACGACCACTTTGCTCTGCGCCTTTGATCCCTTACGAGCTTTGTCACACGTAAGCACTCTTTTCAGGACTTCTGTTTTCCGGGGGGAAGGGGAGGGTGGGCAGACTTACGACAGACGCGTGCAAGACGCATATAGGCCTTCTCACGCTAAGGCCGAGATGAACACAGTGCAGCTGATGGTAGGCACAGCCAGAGCTCGAGTCCTGAAGACACCTGCCCTTTACCTACCCAGCAGGGTTTTATACCAGGGAGAAAAGTTCCAGTCACAGTGACTCTTTAATGGAAATTCTGCATGTGTGTGTCCTAGGAGGAGAAACACACAGACTGAGAGACAATGAGAACAGGCAAGAGAGGATTATGCAGAGTAGTCATGTTGATCATTAATGCATCAAAAAGTCGCGAGTAGGCGCTAGATTCTACAAGAGTGATGGAGATGACAGCACGAAAGCACGTTCCTGGCCTCGTGAAACTGAACACTAGTCAGACGGACAAATTTACAAACTCGGTGAAGAAAAAAAGACGTAATGATAAAACAAGTACAGAGCGTTAGAGGAGCACGTAGAGGAGCCAGCAATTTCATGTCCCAAGGTCGTGGAATGGTTTTCTGGAGGAGATACTGTGCGGAAAGAGAAGACAGAATTGCAGACGAAACGAGCGTGTGCAAAGATTTAGGAGATGTGAACACAAGTCTAGACATCAGAGTAGCTGCAGGAATATTGCCTAATGCCCAGTGTGGCCTCTTCGACCACAGTCAGCAGTAGAAAAACGTGGTCAAGGATGTCACTTCAGTTCTCTGTGTTTCTTAAATCCTTCTATTGGCTGATGTAAGTCACCTATCTTAAAACCATCTTCAGGTCTTCTCACTGAGATTGATAGATTAAACATGATAACTTGACAGTTTACTGTATTGAATCTTTTCTACTATTTTTTCCTTGTTTATATCCCAAAGAAAAAAATACAAATAATACTGGATTCCTTTCATAAACAGAAAGCGCCTAGATTCCCTATAAAGACAGTGTTTCTGACCAAATAGATTTGTGCTATCAAACTTCCCTTTTTTGGAAATCTTTTAAAATTTCATCCAACTATGTTTAAAAAATAACAGTTTTTAGGATCATAATAAACTGAAGTTGTAAAATAGCGCTCGGGACAAGTCATGCATTCTTTATGCGTTGTTTAAACTGTCATTTCAGCTAGACCTAAATATTCACTTTTATTAGCTTAATAACATTTTCCAGTCAATTTAAAAATGAGAACTGGTTATTTTGTAGATGGGTCTCTTACGGACTTGAGACCAGTAGATCTTCCTAAAGGAGCATGAAAACAGCAAAATGTATACCGTTCTGATTTTGAAGTTCTGTGATAAGTGAGGATGATAAAGCTTGTGGAATGTAACATATATATAAATGTATATATTTTCAACTTACATATAAGTTAAACTTTATGCTGTCCATACCACTGATTATCCACATCAGTGTCGTTAATACTAGATTTAAGTTCCAAGGGGCAAAAAAATGTGGCCGATAAATTATCTAATTTTTCTGGAAGGCAAATAAAGGTGATGGGTTTTAACATGAATTTAGTACAAGAAATCAAAACAAAATAAATTTAAAACCCACGAAATCACCGTTCCTTACTAGTGACCCTTTCTTTAGCCTTGAAAATACTTTAATCCTTTGAATCTCATTTTCCATGTACAAACTGAGGATAGCCATGCATGTTACCCTCCGAATTACTAGCAACCATCACCCTCTTTAAGTAGTAAAGGACTAGGATTATAATTTCGAGATAAAAGACCAGATCCTATTGGATAACCAAAGTACTAATACTTAGGAAGTTACGTTAGCAGATATGTTCTAAATTTCACTAAGTGACTGCCCTGCCGAATTGACTTAATTTCATTTAGCAAGCAATATGTAGCATTTAAATTACAGCAGTTTATTGGTATGTATTTCTTAACTGTATATAGGGATCTCCAAAATGATTCGAATCTTTAGAGTCCATCTGAGTTGACTCTGAGCATTTAAACAAGCAATATAACCTTGGGAAAAAGTATACTTGTGTCTCTTCTTTCAATCCAATAACCTCTTCATATTCCTCAGAAGAATGCATTGTGTGTTCCATTAAAATTTCTTTCACCAGGACGTCCAACGACCTTGCTGTTACACCAAGTGACAGTTCACTGTTCATTCTTGCTCTTGCTGGCCCTCTCACAGCATTTGATTCAGTCGATGACTCTTGGCTTCTTAAAACACTCCATTCCCTTTGCTTCTGTTTCGCCATTTTTCCCTATTCTTCTTCCCAGCCGTCTGGCACTCTTTCTCAGTTTCTTCTTCTCTTCCTTTATCTGTTGATGTTTCTTGGGGTTTTCTTCTAGGCCTTCTTTTCTTCTCACCCTGCACCAGCAATTCTTTTTAATATATTTCTTCTATAACTTTTTTTTTGTATGCATAATATATTCGGTTGGTACAAAATTCTAAAGGCTCAAAGGGTGACCAGTTAAATCTACTTTACTTTCTACTCCTAGCCTCCCAATTTCTCTTTTTAGGGGAATCTCTGTTATGAATTTCTTATGCATCTTTACAGAGTCATTCTATGCATATACAGACACACACACACAAGACACTGTGTGATACTATATGCAATATTATCGTGCCATGCTTTTATTGCGGCTGTAGATCGAATGTGTTTTCCCCAAATTCACATGTTGAAAACCTAACGTCCAAGCTAATAGTAGTAGGAGTTGGCGCCTTTGGGAGGTGATTAGGTCACGAGGGCGGAACCCTCACGAGTGGAATTAGTGCCTTTACGAAAGAGAACTCACCACGTGAGGACACAACGAGAAGTCTCTGACCCAGAAGAGCGCCCTCACCTGACCATGCTGGTGTCCTGATCTCAGACTTCTAGCTTCCAGAACTAGAAGAAACTAATTTCCGTTGTTTTTAAGCTACATAGTTTATGGTATTTCTTGATAGCAGCCCAAATGGACTAACGCAATTATTTAATAATAAATCATGTAGCTTGTTCCATCTATGAAGACACAGAGGCGCATTGTTTTTTTTTTTGTTTTTTTTTTGTTTTGGCTATAGACTATTCCTACTTATGGATGTACTATAATTTGTTTAACCTTATATCAGTCCGAGTTTAATGCAAGAAGTAGAAATCCACTCTTTCTGGCATAAAGAGGTTTCATAAAGAGATTTATTTAGGTGACAATGAAGTGATCGAAAGGAACCAAGGAGTGAAAGTCATGGGGTTGCCACCGGACCGTGATTTCAAAGTTACACAACCATAGCCAGAATCTGGAATTCCAGAAGCTACTGTCACCATAGCCACAAGTGTCACCGTTGTCTCATACCCAAGAAACTGGAGGTAGACCCTGGAGGATGGAGGCCAGCCACACACACTCACGTCTGTGTGACTGTTTGCAGCCTGCGCAATATCAGAGAGTTGACCTTTGTCTCATTTTCCAGCTTGTACTCACTTTCTCATAAAAGAGCAACTCATGGCAGAGCCTGAATAAAATAGAAAAGGGAATGGAAATGGATCCCAAGGGCCGACTGTCCAAAACTGTCTACCCCTTTGGCCATTCAGCATAAATACCCACCTTTCCACCTGTCCTTAAATCGCAACAACATGGTCACACTTTACATAATATAATTACACCTTACACGGGTAAAAATATATTTACCCTTTCCCCATAAAAGAGAGAGAACAAATTCCATCAGTTGCAGAATCCATCTCTGGATTAAATGAAAATTAGTCACAGTTGAACTCTTGTATCCTATAACCCAAGGATTAAATGATAAAAAAAAAAACCATGATTTATATATTTTGACATAAAATAATAGCAGAAAGAAAGAGGGAGAAAGGAAGTTTGGTTAACATATAAAGGTGCATACATAAAATGGCGAGGAAAAATATATGTAGCTATTCCTCAATTTGACAGCTAATCACGAGGCAGTACTTGGCGTGTACACATTTCTTTCCTCATTTAGCATTTCATGTTCCTTTTGCCTTTGAATAATATTTCAGCGGGCTAGTGTTATTTATATGGTGGGGTGATATAAGCCAGTGTGGTGATGAAGTGATCACCGCCATGAAAAACAAACAGGTTAGATAGTGAATCCCCATTCTCCATCATGGTGCCAAATACTGTTTTAGTCACAGTTAAAACAAACAAACAAACAAACTAGGTATTTCAAGTAGAAAGGGATTTACTACAGAAAATCGGGCGCTTGAAAACTCTTTGAAAGCAAGTCAGGGGAGTCAGGAGCTGAATTCAGGGGCTAATGGTTTAAAGGTCACTTCATAATTTCTGTAATTACAAAGTCAGGAAGCTGCTACTACGTCTGTCACTACTGAAGCCACAACTGAGCCTCTTATGATGGAGCTAGCGAGTAGCATCTGGAATGTAGAGTCAGGCTGCTGCAGATGCTTTCCTCTTCAGTCTCCAAAACATCAGGAAGATGTCTCATTTTTATCTTAAATTTCATCGATGAGATCTAAAGCATGTCACAAAGCCCGGCTGCATGAGAGTCTGGTGAATGTAGTTTTTAGTCTTCTAAACCTCTCTGGATACAAAGCAGGAACAAGGAAGGGAGTGAGAAAGCTCTGTGCTGGTACACTTACGATGACAGACATTTATGTTGGTTATTATCTGTTATTGTTACGCCCAGTCTCATAGGGAATACCTCTGTGCACACACCTTTTTTCACATGTGGAAGATTATAAGTAGGATACATTCCTAGAAATTATATTGTTGGTTTAAGAAATATGTGCATTGAAAATTTTATTAACTACTGCCCAATGGATAGATCTTATAACACAGAGTGTGTGGTCTGTGCACCAGCAGCATTGGCCTCACCTGGGAGCTGGTTAGAAACGCGAAACCTGAGGTCTCACTCTCGACCTACTGAACCAAAATCTGCGTTTTCACGAGATCCCCAAGTGATTGGTGTGCACATTTCAGTTTGATGAACACCGCACCAGACGTCGTACATGACTCTGCGTTCCCAGCAGCAGTAATGTATGGTACTCTCCCTGTACGTTCACCAAGGCTCTGCTCAGTCTTCTTGATATTTTTCAAATTAATTTTTGAAAGTGGCATTTCTTATATTGTAAATGAAACTGAGCATCTTTTCAGATATTAGATGATTTTACGTCAATTTCTGTGAACCTACTCTTCACATTACTGAGTTTTTGGTCTTTTACCAACTTAAGAATATGTTTACTATTAAGAAAATTAGTCCTTTGTCTTTGATAAGAGTTGCAAATATTTCCCCATTTTGTCATTTGCCTTTTTTTAAATTTGTTTATGGTTTTATTTCCACATGGAACATACACACGCATGCACACACACGTACACACAAGTACACCTACCTATGTGGTTGAATTTGTTAGTCTTTTCTTTCATGGGTTGGAGATTTTTGTCTTTACCACCTTAAGATTATTTTTAAGACTCTCTCGTGTTTTCTTTTGTAATGATCAATCTTTGAATCATCAGAACGTGTTTTGGTGAGAGGTGTGAACTAAGGACCCACCCGAATAGTCATCCTAGATGACTGACTGTACGTCAAGGGTTTTTAGCCTGGCATCATGAGTGCCTAGAGGCCACTTAAACCCCTGAAATTGCATATGAAGTTGTGTATTAATTTTCCTTTCTCCAAAACAAAGAACCATAGGGTCCATTAGATTCTCTAAAAAAAAGATTAATATCCATTTCTCTATGCAACGCCTCATCACCCAATAAGGCTTCAGTTGCTTTCTGTATCTTTGTTACTTCCAAGTGTCCAGTCAGATCCTTCTCTTGACCCCCAGACTTGGGCAAACCAAACATCAGACTCCTAGCAGACTAAGCTAGATACAGCCTCAGAATCCTTCTCTACACAAAGCTCGAGGAAACCACTGAAGAGTCACCGGTGTTGGCAAAGGAGCTGAAACCTCTTGGTCTTTTCTGGTTGAGACTGTGAGGCCAAATGCAATGCCCAGGAGCACGTGTGAGTACCCCAGTGGAGGACACTAGATGGGCAACAGGCAGAGGCTGAGTAGCTGGTCAACGTGGTGGTGCAAAGTGACACAGGCATAGTGACCAAGTAGGTGATTACCTTTTCATAGTCATGGAGCCGACAGTACTTCTCAAAATTTAATGTACATAGGAATCAACTGGGGATTTTGTTGAAATGCGATTCTGATTCCATAGGCCTGCAGTAGACCCCCTGATTCTGCATTTCTAACAAGCTCATAAATCTTACTGACAGTGTTGGTCCAAGGATCACAGTCTGAGTAGTAACAGTGGAGAGTTATTTGTATCTTGGGCGCAGGACTCAGTGTTCTTTTTCTTTGTTGTAGAGGAGAGAGACTGGAGTAGGATTCAGAACACCCAAGTTTTTTTCTCATTTGTAAAAGGACAGAAACACATCATAAGGGATGTTCATGAAGATCAAATACATATCGTACGTGTGATATTTAGTAAGGGCTCCATAAATATTAGCTAACTCTGAACAACCATAGTCACTAGTATTCCAAGACAGAAGCTCTGGCTACGCACCACCAGAGTATCCAGAAGAAAAATTTATCAGCCTTCCAGATGGCTGTCGACATGATGCCAAGCATCCAAATATTTGGGCTGCATTCAAAACATATTTGACAAGCATCTTTCTCCCTTTCAGATGGGTGTTTTGGCCTCAAGAAGACAAAGTGAAGGGGTTTTATGTAGAAAGATGTTATCTAACTTCGCCGGCTCTTTTGTATACTTTGGAGCAGCTTACAGACACATTGGAAAATGGTAATGCATGCAACATGGATCATCTCAATTTTCAGAAAGCCTTTGATAGCGTTCCATCTAATGGGCTGCTTAAACCCAAGACAGCGGGGATTCTTGATGGAACCCTGGGAAAAAGAAGCTGGCTAGAGAACAAAACAAAAAGTTTAGAATGAGACAGAATGGAAAATAGAAGATGGGGTTACATTCAAAGAGCAAGGGAGGAAGTCCAGATGTTGCCATCGTGATTGTGAGATAGGTTGGTGCGCAAGTATGAGCATACAGGAGAAATGGCGGCTAGGCTGTGACTCCACCACACATGAGCATCGAGCTGGATGCTGACGTGAATTTTCTATGACGATCTCTTTACATTATGAGGGCTACATATTCGTTACACTAGAAAGACTGTTAAGGACGCCTGAAATGATATGAAACCAGTTGTAATTTAAGAATAAAAATATCCAGCTTCAGCACAAGACTTTTGGTAGAAATTTTATATTTTTAATTATTGTAACCCTGGAGAAATGAGAAACATATATTTCTTTAAATCAGTGGTTCTCAACTGGGGGCAATTTCGCCCCCCAGGAGACATTAGGCAATGTGTGGAGACCTTTTGGTTGTCACTCTTGGGGAGACATGTGACCAGCATCCACTGGGAAGAGGCCACGATGCTGCTCCGCGTCCTACAGTGCACGGGACGACGCCCAACAGACTGTTGTAGCTCCTAATGTCAACAGCGCCAAGACTCTGAAAGCCAGTTCTCTGTCATTGTATCATGGAGGGAAACGTTCATAAGGTAAGAACGTTCTATACAAAGCCTTTGGAAAAAATAACCGTTATTTGTGGAATAAAGTATTAATTATCACCATAACGTGGTGATATAAAACCAGAAACAGGAACAAAGAGGCGAGGCGGAAGAATAACAGAAATTCGAGGAGAAAGAGAGCGGGCAGACACAGAGGACAAAGAAATGTAACCTCTGCCTTGAGCTTTCGTGACCCCCTCAGCCCCCTTTTCTTGGGGGGTCTTCTGCACAATTCACTTCAAATGAATCGGTCTGGAGTTTGCGACAGGACGGGATCCATGCAAAGATCTGTTCTAGTCTGGCACCCAGATGTTTGAGTCTGTATATGGCAGCCAGTCCCGTGGACATATTCTTTTAAAGACGAAAGTAGGTTCGATGAGGAAAAGAGGAAGGTAGTGGGAATAAAGAATTCCAGAACTTTAAAAACTCTATGAAATTGCTTATTTTTGTTAACTTTCTAAAATACGTCAGAGACGGAAACAATTCTTTGAACTGCATTGAAAGTGTACATTAAAAATAAAAACAGTCCCGTTTTTGACAACTGCATTCTAAGACCAGTGGAAGAGGCAGCTACTATATGGCGGACATGGTATAGTTTCAAGCATTCTGCGGACGACGCCAGGCCCTGTCATTCACCCTACCTTTTGTCATTTCACAATAGCCACCTTCTTTAGACGTTTTGCCTCCAATTGTGGCACAAACATTCTATTCAATGTTCCTCCTTAAGCAACTTACTCAGCTAACTCTATTCATTAGTTAACCAGGAAGATGAGCCAGAATGGAATGCGGCTTGGGAGTTGAAGAGAAGTGGAAATAAAGAAATGTGGCTGAGAATCGACAGCAGAAAAAGCTCCTTATTTACATTTTTCCCAAAATTCAGATTTGTTTGTAAGAAGGCAGGAAACTGAGTCATTTAAAATAGCCTCTAATTTAATTAAAACCATACCTATGACTGGTGCTCGGCTATCAAAATGGCGCTTATTGACCTCTGGCTAATTCCACTTTAGGAGATTGTAGCATACAGCCCAGGAACCTGGTGTGGTATCTTAAAATGAAAGGGTTCATCAGGAAAGGGGTGAATTATGTTGAATAATGTCATGCTAAACCTGCAGCAACTTGAAGAGAACTCTACAACTAAGCCCATTTATATGCATAGATATTCACACAGAAGGTATTGTCTTGAGTTTAAGCACTGTTTTCATCATTCTTGGTTGGGTTATTTACAAAGATTACTTGATAGAACTCTAAATTAATTTATATTTCAAATTAGTTTGCGATTGTGTATGGGCCTGTGAACATACACACACATGCGCACCACGTACCTTGACAGATGAATCAGAGCATTATTTTCATCCTTTTGTTAACATCCTATTTTACATTTTGTTAAGGTGTTAGTGAATTCAAAGGTTCGTATTTGATATCAGGTAGGGCCCGCTATGCTTGTTTCCCTTTATTCCTTACCAGCGGATCCCAGCTCACCATTGAAAAATCCATGTCTTTGTTCACAAATGGGAAGGAGCAAGAAGACAATGCTGAATCAGTGCCACTACTTATCCTCAACTGACGCCTTGGTGACAAGGGTCAGTAAAAGCATCTTCTTACACAAAGGGGGAGATGTCGTGTTTATATATTTAATATTCCAAAAATGCTTCTCATGGGGTAGATGGTCAGCATGGGTTTCTCCCAGCCTCTAACACTGAGGAGCCAAGAATCTCTGTAGGTGTCGGTCTGTCTTGCAAATGCTGCATGTAGTTTCATCAAAACAGTACAAGTGAGCTATTGGGGTGTCCTAAGAATAAAGACAGTTCCCCACTTTCTCCAAATATTGGTGATCTGTTCAGAAATTCATTTTGCATATGTACAAGCTCTGGGACCATTTTCAATCACTTCTAAGACATATTTTTCTCCCATTTAGTTCAGAACACTTAAGAAGGTAATGAGTAACATTGATAATGTGGAAACTTTACAAACAGGAGCTTCTCAGTTTGTCTATGTTGATTTGTCACATTACATTTCGGCATACATCACCATCACCATAAAACATCACTTAAGTGTCAGTTGTTAAGACAGCAATTAACTTTCCACGTGTAAGGGACTGTCTCATGACTTAGACTCAGTCGGTTGAAGGAAATATAGAAGAATGTAGAGAAAATACAAGAATGAAGAAAAGAGAATTACAGATTTCAAGCAGCTTAATAAGGAAGATTAAATATTTATGCCTTTTTCTTTACCTGCAATAGTCATTTTATAAATGTGCTATCGGCACTAGCCCGTATAAAATTTTTGAAGGGAGTGCATGTGTTGTATGGAAGAAAATATCAGGCTCGTACACCTGGATCATCTCTCACGTAGTATACTCTTGGACAAAATCCAGTTGGGTGCATCGGTATCACCAAGCAACTGCCACATATGAAGTTGTGACCTTGGAGAGGACAAAGACGCTTAAGGAAGAGTCTCTACCCTCAGGGAAACTACAATAATGGTGGCGAGGAGGCATACATTTGGAAAAATTAGATGGCAATCAAATGTCTTACTTATTCACCAGAACATTAACAGAAGACATGTCATTGGTGACAAGTGCAGCCAATAATTCTATTCAAGGCAGAAT
>NW_024340697.1:3134111-3156616 GCF_902729225.1 Pteropus medius
GTATGATTAAGTTGAGGTTCTTAAGATAGAGAGATGATCTTGGATTATCCGGGTGGGCCCAATGGTGTATCACAAGGGCCTTTCTAAGATGGAGGCAGGAGTGTCAGAGGCAGAGAAGGAGATGTGAAGAGGGAAGTCAATGACAGTAAGGCAGGGCAATGAACCAAGGAACTCAGGTAGCCTCTAGAACCTGGAAGAGGCAAAGAAACAAGTTCTCTGCTAGATCCTCCAGAAGGAAGGCAGTCTTGCTGACCCTCTTTGGACTTCTGACCGCCACAACTGTAAGATAATAGATTTGTATGAAGCCACTGAGTTGGTACTACTTTGTTATAGCAGCCGTAGGAAACTAATACACTTGCTATGTAATCCACCTCAGTTCAGTGGAGCCCAAAGTCCACAGCTGTCAAAGGGGCGACATGAGACTAAATCAATATTTGGTCATCCCCAATCATACTCTTGACTCATAAAACATGTAGATAAGCTGTCTTCAGAGGAGAAGGCAGGAGCAGAGGCAACGCGCAAGTGCAGTAAAGAGGATGTAGGAGATGCTGCTCAGTTTACCTCTCTGGACCTCGGCTGCCTGACTTTCAAAACAAGGAACACAGAGGGTGTGATTTTCAGGTCGTCTCCAGTTTTAACTCTGTATGAATTGAAGTACCAAAGAAACAAAGCCGAGAAGAATTGTGGTCCAAGTCTACCAAAGCTATTAATTGCTAGTTCGATTCTCGATAATGAACAAGATTTTTTATTGTTTTAATTTTACCCAAACTGACGTGCCCATTATCAGCTAAATTTGGGGTATTGTGGCATTTTTCTTCTCCTAATTATCATTCTACAAAACTTATGTCGATGTTTCTTTTTTTTGGCAAAAGAATAATCTGCATTTATAGAAGAAACTGGGAGTGGGGGTGGGGAGGATATGAAGGGTCAAAGTAGAGGTGCTAATCCAGGGACAGTGGGACAATGAGGGCAGCCATTTCCTCTCTGTGAGTCAAGCATCTTTTCCTGCTGAAATCCATGAGAATACGATAGAGTTGTATTATCCCAAGCTCCATAAAAAGAAAGTAAATGAAATAGGAAAGTCACTTAAGAGTGAGAAAAAACTTGGTGTTCTAAGAAATGTACTTAGTTTTATTTTTAATTGCTGTCCCGGGGATGACTCTGTGACATGGACTTCTCATTTCTTAAAGGTCCCAGGAGACTCTAACTTCAAGACAAGAGGGTAACAAATAGAGAGAACTGTATGTACATATGAAATGCCAGATACCCAAGTGGCAGTGGAGGATCCAAGTGGAATATCTCAATGATTATACAGTGACATGATGGGGACTCAGTGTGAGATGACGGGGAAAGTAAAAAGAAAGCAAAACATTTGTACATAACACACCCCCTCCCCCGCCACAGACACACCCCACACACAAAAGAGACAGAAATTAAAACAAATAAAAATGATTTATGCCGGAACATTGTGGGAGAGAACAACACTTCAAGAATAGAAATGAAGACATCCAAGGCGCCACCTTAGTTCCAAAGTCAGTTCCACCGTCCAGTTGAGATCTTCCGTGTGCTTCCCAGTTACAATAACAGAAATAGTTGTCACCGTCTTCCTGTTGAAGGTAGATCGGCAGATGGGAAAACAAGGCTTACGCTATCTGCTGAAGATTTCAGATAGCAAATGATGAACCATGATCAAACCAAAATCTGGTTCCAAAGTCCACGTTTTCAAGTCCCCCATTATACTTAAATTAATTTTACGCATGTCTGCAAAAATATTTCCCGGAAATATCACAGCCGTTATCCCTTCCATTACTGTCTCTCTCCACTTCTCTCCATCCTTCCAGCTGTAGCTCCTGTTAATTGTATGTCGGAGCTGACCACCTCCTGTCTTCTTTCTTAGTTCCCATTTAGCAGCTTGCAGATCTTTACCCTTCTGCACTGATTCATTCTTCTCTATAGATCTCTCTTCCAATTCACGATGTTCTATTCAACTCTGTCTACCCTACCGCTCAGCTTATAGACTGACTATTTTAATGATCAAATCAGATTCATCTATCATCCTTGTTATTTCTCATGGCATTTGATTTCCTCACACGCTGTGTAATTTTTGTGTGTGTGAGCTCATCTTTATAAGAAATGATCCATAGGGGTCCTTTACTCAGCCTATTATTTGTTTTTCATGGTTGTTTTGTTGGCTCTACAGGCTTTGAAGTTTCTAGACCAGATGGATATTAGTCTCACAGTCCCACATTTCTTTAACATGGGGAGACATGAACAAAAGTCACCCAGCACAAATATGCAGTAGGTATCCTTCACGATCATCCTGAAGGCCACAAATAGGGCAGTTCGTAGGCTAAACCAGGAGTTGCAAATTATGGTCCACGGACCAGATCCTGCCGTCTGACTGTTTTTGCAAGGCCCGTGAGCTAAGAATGGTTGTGGCATTTTTAAATGGTTAAAAAAATACAAATAATATTTTATGACGTGAAAATGACACGAAATTGAAATTTCAGTGCCCATAAACAAAGATTTATTGGAACACACCATGCCCATTTGTGTACGTATCTGTTTGTGGCAGAGTTGAGTCATTGCAACAGAGACCACATGGCCCACAAAACCTAAAATATTCATTATCTGGCCCTTTACAAAAAAAAGTTTGCTGGGCTGGATCATCTAATTGAAATCATTCCTGTTTGAAAGTGTAAGTACACTCCACAGATGTATGTCAAAATCCTCTGCTGATATAAAGAAGAAAAAAAAAAACTCAGAGTACACGAGATAAAAAAGAAAGGGTGTGACTGCCAATCCTTTAAGATACCAAGGAAATGTTTAAAACTCCCCGTTTTGCAGTCCTCTATCATTCTCTCAGGAAAACATGCCATTCCCTACTTTGACCACCAGATGGCGACTCCAACGATGATTCAAAGGTTCGTCAACGTTTTCTTATAGATACCTTATGCATAATTTAAAAAGAACACTTTGTGACCAACCTTAATTTAGATATCAGTTAAATCATGCCAAACTCAAAATAGCCTCTGTGGGGAAACAGGCCGAGGCCCAAATCTTAGTTTTGGGGGAGGTGGGAGCACCGCAGGAGTGAGTAATATTTACTTGATCTAAGGCAGTGGTCACAAATTGTAATGTACAAAAGAATCATCTAGAATACTCAAAAGTATTTTTACCCCCAAGCCACACCGTTAGCCAGTCTGCCTCAACAATTTGAAGACTCTGCATTTTTTACCAGCACTAAATTTGATTATGATCAAATAATCAGGTGGTCTCAGGTGGTCTCAGGACCCCCGATTTTAAAGATATCGATTTCAGATTTCTTGTCTCTAGACCTAGCTGGAAGGGTGGCCGGTCGTCTGAATTACAAGATCCAATGGCGAGCAAGGGCCTTGGGACCCACTTCATAGGCAGGGGATCAAACTTGTGGGTAGGAGTGGGGAAAAGAGCCTTCTCAAGTTTCAGTGCCCAGGGAGAAGGGCCGAAAGGGTAATCAAGGCCCCATCCCAATGGAATGGCCTTTCAGGCAGGGCTCCCGATGGGGAACTGTGACTGGGACAAGATCGGGGGGATGTTGGAAGGACCTATGATGTCTGTGTGAAGAGGCAACAAGAGCCACTGTGAACCACACGATGCTAAGTTAGGAGCGGCTTAGGTTGGGTGGCTAAGGCTGAGCCAGCAGCCTGAATGATGAAGTTCCTTTAACTAGAGGACAAGGGACACAGGGCAGAAAGTTCCTGGTAAGCTCTTTGTGCTTGTGATCTTCTAGTAAGTCTGTTCTCTTAATTCACTGATTCCAAACGATACATCCATCCCCTAAACTACGTAACCTCTTGTTATAAAGTGAAGAGTGAATGCAGAAATCTGCACATCTCATATATATTGATCCTCCTTTCTTTTCCAAGTATAATATTCAAAACAGCTTCTAAAACATGGAGAAACTCTTTAATCACCTGGTCTGAGACATTTTTAAATGATTTTGTTTGTAGGACCCTAGATTTTCTATCTTAGAACCACTATGAGGAACTCATACAGGTGTTCAACAAAAGGTCATTAAAAGAATAAAGTTTGATTTTAAAGAGAATAGAATCCAGTATTTTTCTTGTCCATATGCTATTTCTATTTGCATTATTTCCTTTAAGAGCATAGGGAATTAGGGAATAGAGACGTCTACATGACTTCACTGCTCACTTCTTGATTAATTCCTACATCTTCATCTCCAGGCTTGCCTCTGTCCAGTTCTGTTGGTCAGACACCTCTGGTGGCTGGTTCTGGCACCATCCACATTTTAGTATCTCAAGAACACAAGGAAGCTTAAGAGACTTCTCAAGAGAAAAGGGAACCTCGCTCTATATAGAGATTTTAGAATAAAACACACACACCAAAGGCTTGGAGATGGCAGAAGGTCTTTAGAGAGGGGCCTTTTTATGATTTGAGCAGAGCAGAGGATCTCCACCCCAACAGCTGTGACAACCAAAAGTGTCCCTGGACATTGGCAACTTCCCCGTGGCAGACAAAATTGCCCAGGTAGAGAACCTCTGCTCTGAGAGACCAGGGATGCTGCTAAACATCGTACAATATACAGGTTAATCCCCAGCAGAATGATCCGGTTCCAGCTTTCAGGCTTGCCGAGGCTGGGAAGCCTGACCTAGAGTAATGCGTGTGAAAATGACACATGTTTATGTGCTCCTTTTATGGAGTTCACTTCGTTCTTGAGGCTAAAGTTTCAAATAGAATAATGGTGAGAATTCTAAGAATAATTAGAATTAACTTTCTTTGAAATCTGACCGTGTGCCAAGCACTGTGATAACTGCTTTACATAAGCAGAAATGATTTACGTCAGTGATACATGGCAAGGAGTGATTTACAAATTCCCAAATCTCAGCTTTTCTTTTGATATAGAAAATAATATGAGAATCTAGGAAATAGAAAATTAGAGATTTTTTTTTACAGTTAATTTAGAACTTAATTTATAAATCACATAAACACTGAATAAATCATCAAAGAAGCTTAATTCCATGAGTACTAATACTTTTAGGGAAAAAAACCCATAAACACAATTACGCATAGTATACTTCAACATGAACAAGTCAAGAATACTTTATCTTTTTGAAGAATATTTAGCCCCATGGGAAAATGTCCATGATGTAATGTTCAATAAAAAATTCAGCTACGAAACTTAAAGGAAGTATGATCCCAATCATAGCTATGCTTTTTTGATAAATGAATAAACATTGACCAAAATAGTGGAGAAAAATGCTGTAATGAATGAAATACATTAAAATTGTCTGGTTTTTGAGATTATTTTCGTCTTTATTTTGTAAATTTTCCATGTCGAGCATGTGTTATGTACTACGCAGAGCAGAAGGGAGAGAGATGAAGAGGGAGAGATCGTATCTTCTTAGACAGAAATTATTTTACCACCATCAGTGAACAGAGACACGTTTTTGATAGAACTATTTATGACCGTTAATATCGGCTTCATGAATTGTGTGGAATTAATTGTATAGAATATTTATTGATTGTATGAAATAACTCTGGCAGGATAAATGACCCTCTTCCCATATTTAAGGAAATGTAGATAAAATTAGTTGTGAGTGCACCTAACCAAATGTGCTTCGGAAGTCTTCATTTTCTTTGTGCTACATTTATTTCTGTTGGGTTTTCTCTTGAAAGCATATGAAAAAGAGACGGACATTTTAAATATTAGCTACGATTATGTCAAACATTCTTAGGTATTTGGCTAAATAGAGAAAAAATTCTTATGTCTTCAGTATTCGTATTCAATGGTTCTTTTATTAATGAATCTAAAAACTGACTGTTGAGGACAACTATTTTCTCCTTTCACCTACATTTTTTAAAAAATTTCAGTTTGAGAGCTTTAACAACTCAGACTTCTCAGAACTCTGGCTTCTGACCACAAAAGCCTGAGATCAATAGTATGGAGCATTTAAAAAACATAAGTCACTATTTTTTTTTGAGCTTCATATTTGGGAATTCAACAAGGCACACTCAGATTCAGGAATTCCCTCTGTTCAGTTACAAGCATAGATGAAAAGACTCTGGCCTAAATACAGGAATGGGCTCCCCAAAGGTGAGAAATCATTTTTTCCAAAATGGAGCCTATAGGATATTGAAAACCACTTATAAGTTTCACAATGAGTTAGTAGAGAGTCTATTCCAGTTAGGGATAGTAAAAATATGAGGCCCATTTCTCAATTCTCTTTGTCAAAAATATTCACTCAACATTGTGCTCATGTGATGGTAGGTGGTGGTTCTCAATGATGGTGATTTTAGCCCTTAGGAGACATTTGGCAATGTCTGGAGACGTTTTTTGGTTGTTACAAGTTGGAGGTTGAGGCACTGCTGGCATCTTGCAAGTAGAGGCCAGGGATGCTTACTTTGAAATGTGTCTTCGGTAGGTACACATCTCGTTGATATGGACCCTATTCTCAAATTGGATTTAGAATCTTTAAGGCATCTGTTACTGAGAAGTAATCGACAGGAGCCCTGAAATCACGAGTCCAGGACATTAACACACAAACTGTGTAACTTATAATTAACTTATAAAAGCTGATGGATTTTTAGAATTTAAATTTGCATACATTTGTTCCTCCGTGGAAATTTTCCTTATACTATTCAAGCATGGAAGTAAACTTTACTAAATTAGGAAGCGTGCCGGTCATTAAGCTGTCATTTCTCAGCCCAGACTCAGCCTTCAGCACTGGGGCTGGCTATCTACAAACGTCACTTCTCTTCCGCCAGTTGGCTCCTTGTTATGATTGGGCAATACGTTGGGTACAGCTGCAGGGAGACGACAAGGCTCAGGGAGGTACAAGGGCCTTACTCTTTCTTGTTTGCTTCTTGTTCCCGTCAGTGTCACCCCTGGCAGTGGCAGTTGTTTTCACGTTTTCAAGTTTTTTTGTGTGTGTGTTTTTTTCCGTCTTCACATTTCCAGAACCAGCCTCATTGCATTGCCTCAGAGATACCAGCACCAGGGGACCAGTGCCCCCTCTTCAGAGGCCTGGGGCCCGGTTCTGTACACTCCTCCTCTGATCTCTGAGGTTCTGATGACCGCAGACTCTTCCTTCTCCTTGTTCTCTCCACCCTAGGGTGGTAGCTCCCTCTTGCACTAACTGCGTCCGTCTGCCCTCGGAGGGCCTGTTACGGCCTTTCAGCGCTGCTATACCTGTTCGACCAATTCCTCATATCAAATTCTTTCTCTTAACATTTCTTGTGTGAGTTTTCCTTTCCTGATTGGCCCCTGATTGAAAAGTTTAACCTTTTACAAAAGATTACCACAGTATAGTTGTTTATCCTCATCTAAAATATGAACCATGAAAAACATAATTTTCAACCTTCCTTAAACTTTATTACAAAATAAAACTATCAGAAAATGAACCAGAAAACTGAAGAAGCTGCAGGTGTTGTTATTTATAGTCCGCCATTTTGTACGTGGTTCCTTTGGCTGACTTAAAATAATGGCACATATATGGAATTACATTCTTTTTCACCAATGAAAATCTTCGGACGGTCTTCCTTTGGATTGTCCAAACCATTGGACAGTTTTTGGTGATGTTCTCCAGTTCCTTCTTCGTCTCATCAAATGCTCCCTCAGGTTCATAAAGGATGGGCGGCCATAATTATTTTCGCCTCCCTCACTGGGTACCCACTCTTCCCTGTCATCTAGCGCAACCAGATACAAAATAAAAACTCGTTATCCTTAGGGCATGGCCCAGCTCTGCTCCTAAACATCAGGACTTTGGAAGGAAGTGCTTAATAAATCCTGTGAGAGTCTCGAATCCTAAAAGCATGGCGTACATGATGGTGGTGCCGTTCCACCAAAAAGACATGAGAGATAAGGTGTCATTTAGTTGGATCTTAGGGGATGAGATGAAGTGTTCTAGGTGGATGGGGGCGGGGAGAAGCTGTTGAGATAAGGAACAGCATGAAGAAGATGCTTCTTCAAGAACAAGGTGGGGAAAGGTATGACCTGTCTGGGGCGTACTCTGTGGGGAACTAGTTGCCCTGGAACAGCAGGGGCGCTGAGAGGGGAGTATTCATGGTTGTTCGTGCTGGACGCGTGGACTATGGCTAGGTTTGGGGGCCTTACGTGACATGCAAAGAGTAGAATTTATCCTGCAGCCGACGGGGAGCCACTGGATGATTTTAATCAGGGAATTGATACGACTAGGTCTGTGCTTTAGAAAAAGGCTCTGGTAGCCATAAAGAGGATGGATTGGAGGAGAAGGGGTGTCGACACTGTGTGAGACCCAATAGCGGACCATCCCTTGATTCAGATGGGAGAAGATAAGGCCGGGAACCACAGCGATGGCTGTGGAGAAGGAGGAAAGGAGATGCCTCGTGGTCCAGCATTACAATAAAAAGCTTCGTGAGCACTCAGACGCCAGATCAAGTGGGAAGTGAGAACCAGATGCAAGATCCTTGACGAAATGAAAAATAGAGACATGCTGGGTAGGGCAATTTTACCTTCTCTATTGTCCCCAAGTGGCCTTCTTCCCGTCACTTTCTTACCACACCTCATACGTGTCAGATAATAAATATTTGTTGCATGATTTCCTTAATTAGACTACCCTTCTTCAAGTGCCATTCTCACACCTGTTTTTAGAGAGCAAAATTTTTAACTTTGGTTTGATTTGTAACATTTGCATTTCTACAGTACATATGGGTAATCTGTGACACCTGTGAAAGTAATGACATCTCAGGAATGGGGGCATTTTTTTCCTTCTTCTTTTCTTTTTCTCCTATTTTTTTCTCTTTTTGGGAAATTCGCTTTGACATTCTAATCAAATGTAAAAACCAAAAACGAATCAATAGCGGTGTTTATGATAATGAACATGCAAATTCCCGAGTGTGCCTTTAGCAGAAGACAAGATAAGAACTTAGTGACAGAGGCTGAATGGGGGTCAGTAGATCTGGCGATGCTGTGAACGTGGACATTGTACTTCTGTGGGGCCCACACAGGCCTCATAATAATAATAAATGATAATAATAATAATAATAGTAATGAGGCAGAGGAGAAGGAGAAAAAAGAAAAAGTCAAAGTATAGAAATAAAAGTAGATACCGAACTTAACAAAAGAACCAAGTTTTTACTTTCACATAATGGGAAAACAATCAAAAGCCTTTTCTGATAGCAAATTTAATTTTGAAGTCTTATTCAAAGGAAACTTAGATTAATCTTAGATTTAAAAATCCAGGATTTTAAAAACAAAGTGGACAGTTTTGCCTATATTCATACACTGTAGTGAAGCCGAAATATAAACGTCAACCTTTGAACGTGAGCCGAGAGGTTATAAGTCAGCACATGCGATGCTTTTCCTCTTCATCTTGATAAAAAGCACTGACTTTGTATCACTTACGCAGTTCGAAATTGTGTCCTGCTGTGTAGGAAATAACAAAATGTGGGGAGCAATTGTTGCATCAGACGATACGCCGGAAAGACTAATTAGTTCAGATACTTGTTAGGTAGCTGTTCACGATTTGACCAAGCTAACAGCACTTTTTGAGAACTATTATCTATAATTAAAATGCAGTTCCCAATGAGCTAGTGGGTGAGATGTTCACAGGTGAATCTTTCACAGTTCCACTGACCGTCTGTTATTTTCCATGTATTATACATTGGGAAGCCTTGAGGACTAAACATGGCATCTGTGACTTTTAAAATCTATCTATAGCCACCAAAAAAGTCCCACTTAAAATCAAGCATGATTTAAAAGTTCAGTTCATTTGGCTACTTTTAGTCAAATGACATGGGAAGTTGCTTTTTGAGGATCATCTGTCTTTCAATGTGATCTTTGAAAGGAAATTGATTTTTCTCTCCCTGGTCTATAGGGTACCACCACTCAACAAGACAAATCCCATTCTATTATTCCCTTAACGTTTCCATATCACGAGTAACTTCTCCCTCAGGCCCTTATAACTGTACCTTCTAAGTGTTAATTAGCCAATTTAATCTATTATTCAATTCCTATCTTTTTAAAAGGTCTGTCATGTGAAAAGCCCTGTGCCACTTGCTCTTTGAGAAGCAAAGTGAAAAGAATATGGTTGCCTAGTTCACATGTAGCGTAACAAAACAGAAAAACATGAAAATTTAAATTATAACATATCGAATTGATCATATGAAATATGCCAATAGGAGAGGAGAAGGAGAATGCAGGCAGAACATTCACGATGGCCCCGGTACCACGTGGGTGCGGAGAAGAGCATATGGTACATATGGTTGTGAGCACTTCGGGTGGATTCACAAAGAGGAAAAAACGTCGACAGGCCATGGACAGAATTGGGCTGGGCAGAGGGTAAGGAAGGTCAGCAGGCATGGAGACACTCAGTAAGAAGTCCTCCTATTTGGGGACCAATGACAGGGTACATGTGCCTGGATTCCAATGTGACAGGAGGGAAATAGCAAGCCTGGGAAACCGAAGCTGGAGCCAGCCCATGAAAGTTCTCAAAGTGAAAAGAGGGATGAGTTTGGAGTTTGTCTTCTCTGGACTCGACATGATTCATTCGGTCACCAAGTATTCACGGAGGGCCGGGCACGGTCCCAGGAGCTGGTCACGCAGTGATGACGAGGACGCTCAATCTCTGCTGCTCTGGAGCCTTTGTTGGAGGAAGGGGGGAGACGGAAGACAACTGGAAAACAAATTAACAAGATCATTTTAGATAATGGCGATCATGGTGAAAATAATAAAACAGCATGATGAGAAAGATGATGACTGACGGCTGGGGATGCTTGGGATCATATTTTTTTTTAAAGCAAGGAAATAACACTATCAAAACAATGGGTTAGGAAGTTTCATTTATGTTGGCTTAATAAATAGACACCAGTGGGAAAGAGGAGTCTCTTGGCTTCCTCCCCTATTCTGAGTTTTATAAAATATTTACTGAGTGGAGCATTTCTGAGGACAATTCTTCAACTTTGTTTTCTAAGTTAATCAACAGGATCTCTAATGATAGAGATTTTGATCCGAGGAGAAAAGTGAGACGTTCAAGGCAAGTTGTCACCTTCCCGGGGCAGGTTAACAGGAAGTTTCCTTTTTTTTTGTTAGTGATGATGTTGCTGGAGGAGCCAAAGCTTTTTGGTTAAAGGGCCTCCCTCAATCCACACAGTGTGGGTGTCAGTCCGCATTCCCTCGCGGCTGTTCCCACTGAACGTTATCATTCCTAAGGAAAAATAAATACGGACCGATGCTTGTTGATTTCAGTCCGTGTTTTCACAGGTTCCGTGAATCAACACCATTTTAGGCAGTTCAGATTTGCCCAAATCAGGCCCCCCGAGCAGATGCGCGATGCTAAGCCAACAGCATAGTCAGCAGAACTGCCTTTGAATATGAACAAAAATGAGCGTTTCAGATAAGACGTGATCTCCTGGACATCATGCCAGAAAACAACTGCTTGAGTTTAAAATTCTGGCTGAGGATTTCTAAAGCGAGTCCATTTCACAATATCGGTTGCTGCTTTGTCCTTAACAGCTTTTGCTTTTCATGGGAATTAAGTGTGCGCCTGTACTTTGCCATTGACAATGTAAACTCCCTCCAACCCCACCCCCAGTTCCCCATCTTGTTCTCTTTTCCTCCAAGAGCCTTTGATCTCCCTAATCTCCTGAATTCTGCCCAGAGATGCAGACCCTAGCCGTTCATTCTACTGGTCCCTCGCTATTAAAGCACATCTTCCATCCCTTCAAAAGTTTTAGTCATTTTCTGCCTATTTTCAACCCATAGCCAGAGAGGCAGTGTAACATAGCAGAAAGGGGTGGGCTTTGAAGTCAAGAAGACCTAGGTTCAAAAACCAACTCTTAAAAACAACAGCGACAACAACAATAACAATAACAACAACGACAACTCTGGATGGCTCTGGAGATGATTTCACTTTTTTAAGCCTCATTTCCTCATCTATACCATGTAGATCGCTGACTAAATATTTACCATATCTGAGGTTTAAATAATATAATGAATATAAACTGTAGCTATATATATATATAAACACGTGTGTGTGTGTGTGTGTGTGTGTATGCCTGGCACATAGAAGGTGATATACAGACAAATGTTTGAGGCTAAGCCTTCTGCTCCCCTTTTTTCTCCCTTATAATTTCTTGTTTGGAAAATACAGAATATGTATTTTTCTCTCTCCTGGTTTCCAAAACGCCTTAGGACCAGGTTTTCAAACTTCGATGTGCATACGGATCACTCGGGGATCCTGGTAAAATGCAGATTCTGATTCAGAGAGTCAGGTGGGCCCGAGATTCCATTTCTAACCTGCTCCCAGGTGACACTGAGGCTGCTGGCTCATGGAGCACACTTCGAGTGGCCAAGTCTTAGAAGAAAAGTTCACAAGTGCACTGTTAGGACACCTGTGACACAGCACGTGGAGCACAGCAGCTAAGACTGTCTCGTCAGGGTTGGTTCTCGCACATCCAAAAATCTAGAGGTGACAGATGGCCGCTGGCATTGCTTTTGTGGTTCATGATCTCAAGCCCAGCGGTGCTTCTCACTTTCCCCTCCTGCTTGCTGGCGAATGGCCCCAGAATGGGTGCTGCAGCTTCACACTTCATATTGGCATTCAGGGCAGCAAGAATGGGGAGGCCCATGCCAGCTGTTTTGTTCGATCATGAGAGCAGAAGCTTTTGCAGAACCCTCTGAAAGCTTTGCTTATGTTACACGTATCACCTTAATGTTCCATGGCTGACACTCACTCCGAAACAGACTGAGAAAATGGGAGGAGAGAGTGGGTATTGAATAGGCAACGAGCAGAATCTGCCTATTTAGGCTGATCCTTTGTTCAAACACTTCTATATAGCTTTCTCCTGATACCTAACCTCTTAATATGTAGTTAAAGTTTACTTAGCGACTGCTATACATTGAATGTTTACATCCCTCCCAGATTCATATGTTGAAAGCTAATCCCCGATGTGATGGTGTTTGGAGGTGAGGCCTTTGGGAGGTGAATAAGTCACGAGGGCAGAGACCTTACGAATGGGATTAGTGCCCTTATAAAAGAGACCCCAAAGTGCTCCCTTGCCCCTTTCACCACATGAGGACAGAGCAAAAAGATAGCCATTTATGAACCAGGAAGCTGACCCGCACCAGACACAGAATCCACTGGCGCCTTGATCCCTGGCTTCCCAGCCTCCAGAACTGTGAGAAATCAGTGTCTGTTATTTGTAAACCACCCGGTGTATGGTATTCTGTTATAGTAGCCAAAAGCACTAAAGGCAGTTACCCTTTGAAGATTCACTTAGCCGCTCCAATGAGTCAACCGATTTTTCCAGCTCTCATATCACACAATACTAATAGACTCTTCAATATTACACAAAATATGCTTGTGGGTAAATAAAATCCGCTTTCAGTTCTTTAAGAAAATATTCAAACTCTTATTGAATACAGACCACCTCGCTTCACTTAAGTAATCTGGACTCTTAAATACTTTAATTTACATTTAATTAGGTCTCAGTGAAGGAATTAGATGTTGGAAATAATGGGTCAAAGGGGACACGGGAATGTTAATCCCTGGGCTATAAATAGAAGACGAGTGATACACAGTGAACACAGATCAAAATGAAGTTCAAAAGGCATGCCCGAAATAGACTTTTGCAAATGGGACCTCTAAGGAGGAATTATTTCAGGAAAAATAACTAGCTCCTATTTTAAGAAATCATGCGTTACAATAATATCTTTAACTAGTGGCAGATAAATTAGTGGATGTCTAAGAAAATTGCTCAAAAAATTTTTAATACAAAAAAAACAAGCAGATTTACTTGGTAAGAAAGTTGAACAAACTCTGGAAATGGGAGAGAGAGATAAAATTCCTCTCGATATTAAATTAATTTTAATTAATATTAAATATCAACAATAAAATCAGATTTCAATTATTCAAGACTCTATTGACATTTTCAGCAACCCTACCTAATGAATCGGTGGGTCAATGTACATGAGATCTTTAGATAGTCTACTGGAGGCTGTAAACTAAAAATTTAAGTTGTCATAATTACCTCTGTGTCCTAGGATGGCGTGACCCACACCTCCCCCCCCCAAAAAGTCCATTTCCAGAGGACACGTGCAAAGACATGGCTTTGGCTTTACATACAGCTTTGGGTTTAAAACCTGCATCTGCCACCTTCTTCAGCTGTCTGACCCTAGATTGTTTCCATACCCTCCTGGCGACGCTGACCTGGTAGGATTGTTCTGAGGGTTAAATGCGAGGATGGAGGTGAGGCGTCAAGTGCGCAGCAGGTCCTCACAAGCATCCTTCTCTGTACCTCTCAGAGAACAGCCACTCAGCTTTCTGTTATGGCTCGGTTTTCCGATATTAGAATATTAGAAAGGTGCTTTGAGGGAGATCATATGAGGGAAGAGCATGAGATCCTAACAGGGTGATTCCATTATTTTAAAGTATTATTCTCAGTCCCCAGGACATCTGAGATAAAGACTAAAATAACACCTAAAAGCAAATGTAAATGATTTTACAGTTCTCTACTCTTTCATCATTTGGAAGTCTGGACCCTTAGCAAACTTTGCCATGGTGCAGATAACTAAAAGCTGATGAGTTCCATAGTCTACATTAGGCTCAAAGATGGCTTGTTTTGCTTCCTATTTTAAGTATCATCTTTTGAAAAATTCATGGCAGTTAGTGTCTGAATTTATGAAGTCTTATCACAAAGAGAACTTGGGCGGCAAAGATCGTTTCCAAAGAAGCGTGTGGACCAAGACCGCAGAAATGAGAAGGAACTTTCCTGCTTGATGTTTTGGAGCAAAACTGCCATACTCATCACTACAGCAGTATTATGTAGGCTGGTTTTTCCTGCGATATGGTGATCGTTGTTGCCAATTGTTTCCACAGTTACAAAAGTGGTGATCAGACTCTTGATGCAGGATTAAAGCAGGTACAGGTAGAGGTAGGGCCGATGTGCTTGCTCATTATATCCTACGAGCACATGATTAAGGTTTGGGGGCTCTTCAGTGCTTAAAACATATTCCGGACTTGAAATTAAATTTGCGGGATCAAAAATACAAAGTGAGGACTATAAACTAGAAATGAACAAACGTTTAATTAAATGTCCACAAAGCCTAAATTATGTCAACTTTAATAATTAAATTTAGTATATCTATAAACATTTCATTACCTTTAAAACCATCTGTGAGTTATGACTGCCGAGAAATTACAACCAATTCATAAATCAAAAGTTACTTGCAGCCAAATATCATAAAACATAGTTATAAAATTCTTAACTTTTTTTACAGCAATGAATTATACTTCTCGTGGGATGTGGATTTGTTTTCGTGTTTTATATAATGTAGAATGGAGACTCCAAAAGTAAGAGAGCATCTTCACCAGCCCCGGTGGTAAAGACTTGTTTGTATATCAAAAACGTATGAGTCGGTGAGTACCCATCGTCTAGGAATCCTGTACCTGAGTCCTATAATTAGTATTTGATGTTCAATCGTGGCGGTTACTGGCAGACGAAATCTCTAAATTTTATGCTTTAATGAAAAATTCATCTTTAAAATCTCTCATCGCCCTTGTCTTCTGTTCAAAGTCTTTCTGATTCCACATTTTAAGACTTTTCAAACATATAATTCTAGGCTCGGTTTTCATGGAGCGTCATAATTTACTCCTAATTGACTCAATTCTCTACACCCATCAAACTAAGACTTTGTTCTCCCAGCATCAGCATCGACATCGCCCTTTCCCATTGTCTTTCTAAATGATTTTTCACTGGAAGGATACTCCTTCCCCTAACCCTCATTCATTCATGGGTTCCTTCAGCATTTACTGAGCCTGCTGTGTGCCAAGCGGTGTGCTAGGTTTTGGGAATGCGAAGGTGAATGAAACATGGTCTGTGCCTCCGAGAACTAATAGGTTACTAAGAGGACCATTACATATTAATAAAAGGTCTAATACATCAGAAATTTTGACAATTTAAAACTTACATTGTCTAATAACAAAGCTTCGAAATCTGTAAAACAAACATTGATGGAATTATAAGGAAAAATAGCGAACTTACAATCACTTTTGTCTTTCCTTCTCAATACACAGATGAAGAAAACCATAATGGTATGGTATCTATCATAAACAAACTTGGTCATATATAAATGGAGAGAGAAAGGGGAGAGAGAGAGAGACTATACAATACAAAACAGAACAACTAGACAGTATATATTCTTTTGAAGCACATGTGGAACTTTAGAAAATTTGACTACATACTGGAACATAAAATAATCTCAACAGAAAATGTCAAAAAAAACCATTATACATCTAATCTTTTCTGATAACAACTACATTAGAATCCAAGAACAAACAAAATAACAGAAAACAAAAACATAACCACACTTTTGGAAATTAAGAAAAGTTAACATATACAGTTCAGAGGAGATATATTGGAAATTTGAAAATACTTATGATGCAGGACAGGGCAAAGTCCCCTGAGTGGGGGGAACTCAAGCCTTGCATTGAGAGAGAAAAGGGTTCTTTGAGCTCAGGAAAGAATTTAAACGCCTACCAGGTTTGGAGTCAAAAGGAAAGTTTATTAGAGAAGGAGTAACGCCCCCATAGACAGCATGGTCTCCTCTCAGAGACAGAGAAGTGAGAGAGCCTAAGAGAGACTCAGAGGGACAGAGACAATAGACAGAGACCAGGACAGTGAGAGGGCCAGAGGAAAGACACTGAGAGGAACCCTCGAGGGTTCTGGGAATTCAGTTGACAGATCATACTTTAGTTTCTGTGAGTTACAGTTTAAAGACTTTGTTTACCCATTTCCTTTGATGGTCTGGACAGACAGTGAGGAAGGATAAGAGTATGTAAAGTGAAAAGGTAAGAATATGGAGCGTGAAAGGCCAGTGGGCAGCTCCTAGCCTTTGATCCATAAGTTCCCCGTGGTTTTAGCCTTAGGGAATGAATGATTTTATTTTGCATAAGGCGCCACTTAAGACTGTTTTTCCTTCACAGTGTGAGGGAAATGGTTTGTTAGCCATCCAGGCAGAAATCTCCCTTTGTTCTGCGGGTTTCCTGGAGGTCTGGCTGCAGGGCTGATCAGCATATTGCAGTCTCTGAATGTGGCTTGATTTAGCATTCAGTTCTCTTGCCTCCTCCCTAGATGACTTATAATTTAGAGATCTTAAAAATACTACACATAAAATTTGGGAGATGCAGCCGAAGTGGTATTTAGTGGGAAGTTTACAGACTCAGACGCTTATATTAGAAAAGAAGACTAAAAAGAAATGAAACCTCCGAATTAAGTTATAAAGGAAACAGGATAAGATCAAAGAATATAAAAAGATGAGACTAGTAAAGATAACATAAGTTAAAAGAAATATGATAGAGTAGACCTAAAGCCAAGTTATTTATTTTAAGATGAGCAGTAGTGACAAGCAACTGACAAAACTCATGAAATACAGAAAGCACCCCCTTCCATTGAGAATATAAAAAGGGCTAACTGCTGATGATGCCGCAGAGATTTAAAAGTTAATGAAAACCGATGGATGAGTGCGTGGAGGAGCTTCTGCAGGAGAGGTTGGAAGGAAGAGTAGATGGCATAGATTTGGTGCTGAGACGAAACAGAGGAAGTCTTCAGATTTTGACAGTGAAATAGGAAACGGGGACCTAGGACGAGAATGACGAGGACAGGCAGGGAGTTACAGCTCCTTAACTACCTTGCAAATCACTGTGACTGATCTTCTGTATTCATCCTCACCAACACTGACACCTGTAAAAGCAGGATGGGTGTTCCCTTTGGCAAAAAACTTGGGAGGTATTAAATTGAGCCCAGAGGAGGCTTTTGTCCTGAGCATTTGGGCAAGGCCTCTTTGAAATCACACCTAGCACAATGCTGGTGAGTGCTTTGAGAATGTATTTAATTTTTGACTCAGATAAAAGCCACTTGGATCAACTCCGATAAGAAAGTCAAGGTGAAAACGTATTTTGAACGAAATAATATATAAATTTAAAGTAAAGCAACAAGTGTTATTTTATTCTAAACTGACATTGGAGGCCCTTTGTGTAAAGGATTTTCACATATTTTAAGCAATAGCAACATAATACACACCACCTCCCTAAGTAATTATGTTGGAGAACTCACTCAGCTGGCAGGATTATAAAAAGAAGATCAAATTACCCTGCTCGTTATAATTCCACATTTAATATTTGTTGGATTGAGGAAACGATTGAGATATATCTTAATATCTATTAATATCTTAATAGATATTAAGATATATCTTTAATGTATCTTATATGTTAAAGAAGACATGATTCTTACTTCGAAGAGCATGTTTCTCAATGATCCACAAAACAAAGATAGCAGTAGAGTGGAGTATATCCTATTATCCTCAGTTTATCGTTTCAGATTTAGTATCCGAGTGTTATTTAAATAAATTGCCCACATCTACAAGAATCATAAATGATTCTCCATGTCGAGTAAGAGCATTAATCCCTATATTCTTTATTATGAGTTTTTTCTGTTCTTGTGTTCCCAGATTAGGGATCTTGCCAATGAGTTGAATTGAATAAGCGGAACTGGGGCTTTCATTTTTCTCAAAGTGACAGTAAGCAAGGAATAACGTCAGTGGTACCAGAGCCATCAGATTTATCTAGTTCAGTTTATGTCACCACTGTTCCTTTTCTGACGCTTTACAGTGCAAAAAATGGTTTCTGCTGTCAAAACATGACTGTGTAAATTGAGTAGAATAGTGTAAATTCAGTAGCAGGTTTATTAATCACTTTAAGTTTATGGCATCATAAACATCACGTGACTGTACATTCAGTCTAGAAACTGATTTGTCCAAGTATTGTATGCGTGTTGATGGGATAAACATTTGTATCCAGTCTTCCTTGTTATGCAGCCAATAGCTCCCAGAGCAGTGCTTTCCCATTTGGATTCTGTCATTTATTTTGTTTATCACTTCCTAACCCTTCCCCATGGGACAACACTAAACTGATGACTCAGGTTTCAAAAAGCCACTCAATAATAGGTCACAGATAAAGTGACTTCTCTTTTCTTGGTAGCCCCTCCTCCTTCTTGCTTGCTTTATCTTCAGGCCAATGATGTCAGTGGAACTGTGTTACAAAACATACAGGCACTCAGTGACAGAATATTTACGAGCCCTTTGCAACCTGTCCTTCCATCTGCCAAAACAGAGTACATTTTTAGCCCAAAGTCGGGAATTTTTGCATCGAGAAAAATATACCTTTTTTTTTTTTGTTCCTGCTCACAGAGTAGTTGGTATCTTAAAGCAATAAGATCAACCCAAGTTTCTAAATCAAGTCAGAGGCTTGAGTTCTAGGTCCAATTCCAGAATATATCTCATAATTTCAATAGTGGATGTTTTCTTCCTTTTAAGACGCTTGCCTTTGGTCGCTCACCTGCCTTCAGGACAAGTTATACAGCTGTAGAAGCTGATGAGTAAGGCATTATCAGTGATGGCTCATGGAAAGACTTCGGTGTCACTCAGTATACTTCTGGAAGAGACTCTGTTTTTAACACAGCAGGCCGATTTATTAGGCAAACTACTAATGGTTACAAAATTATTGTTCGCTTTGTCTGAATGCAAGTAATTTTGGAGTTCTTTTAAAAATTAATTCCCCACATTTTGTAAATATTTGCCTTCAGTCTAAATCATAGGACATACTAACTATAAATTGTGTCGAAATAGCAATAATATTTAATAAATCCAGATGTGCTGTTTTATATAAAAGAATGAGGATTTCCCTTGTTTATGCCGGCAGATTAGTGAAACCAGTGGACCTTCCATTTGTTCCCACAAAAGCAGTTAGCAATTCGTCTTCAATCCAAACAGGAAGGAAATTTCTAGGGCAGTCCTGCATGGGGACGGTCTTGTTCTCAGGTCCTTGAAACATAGGTCTCAGGCTGTCACCATGTGACCTTCATCCAAAGTCATTCTCTAGAGATGAAACGTGAGGTCTGGGTCGTATGGACCACAGAGCCCCAGAGCCTGGATGACTTCCCCCAAGGACACAGCCGGCTAAGTGAGCTCTAACAGATCTGAAGACAAAAGCTCAGACAACAGTTAGGTGGGTTCAGTGGGTGGGCTATCGCCCCCCCTTCCTCTCGCCCTCCTTCTCCCTCCTTCCGTAAGTCTGACGCAATGGCTGCAGACTTCTGACAATGGCCGATGGGTACTACTGTCCACCTGGGAGCTGGAGTCCCGAGTTATTTGTAAAGCCCAGTCCCTTCTGCTGGCTCTCTCACAGCCCTTTGTGATGAGGCACTGGTATTGTTTGTTATCTGTGACATTCTGATAAGGACTCAGGCCCAGGACAGTGGAGTGGCCTGTTGAGATCACAGAGCAAGTCACAGGCAGAGCAGGAACTACAATCTTCTGTCCGCCTAGGGCCTGTCCTGTATCACTGCCTTCAGAAAGGAGCCACAAGATGATTTTCAGATGCCAGAAGGCGACATGACACCCCGAAGACAGACTCTCTGCTGCCCTCCCCACCCATTATTTTATGAGACCAAACTTCGAATATTCTTTTGCATTTGTTTAAGTTTTTAATTTTATTATTTAGACCTTAGATCCACAACTGAATTACCTGTATTCTCAGCACACAATATACCATCTCCTTCATTACCCACTTAAAAAATTTACTTTTCTCATTTATTTTCCCCTCACACTATATCACCCAAACAGGTACAATATGTATCTTTACTGATGAATGTGTCCTTGAAAATCCCTCCTTCACAATCCACTATTATCAGTTCAGGAAATATCTTTTTCCTCTTTTTTTCCCCTTAATTTACTTCTTTATTCTGTACCTTGCCTTAGGCACACACCGGAATGTGGTTAATGTGTGTCTTTGGGTAAGAATATCCTGAAAAAATATTCATTGTTGTTTTGTATTTTTATGTTTATGATTTTAATTTACATAAGTGCTGTTGTAAGAAACAGAAACAGATTCTGTTTCCTACAATTTTACTTAACTGTGTTTTAAAGTTCTATCCATTTTTATGTACTTTTAGTTCTGATCACTGCTTCGTTTTCCATGGGCGACTTTTATTTTTGGGGGTTTTAATTCATTTTGAGGTCACTTTTGCACGATGATTTGAGATAGCAATTCAAATTCTTTTTCTTCATAAATAGAGCCAATTTTCCCAATATTTATCCAGGAAACATTATTGTCCTTGGTTTTAAATGAAATAAGTCAGGATCCTCTCTCCCCCCTTATTTTAAAGAAATTTGAGTTGAAGTTAATCCAAAATGCTTACCACAGTACCTTAAAAATCTCGCTTTATTGTTTGACGTGGCTCAATTGATACTCAATTAAATGAGGATTTCTCGAGCACCTACTCAGAGCTAAGTGCTGTGGTGAGTACTAGGGAACCGAGATGAACTGACGCCAATGTTCCTTTTCACTTTGCAGTCTGGTAGAGGAGATACTTCCACACTAACAGTGTCATGTGGAAAATGCAGTAATGAAGGCATGTACCGCGGGTTACGAGAACCAAGAGGGAGACTTCACAGAAGTGATGGGCAAGCTGGGCCTTGAGTCCTGAAGCAGGTCTAAGTGTTAAGACATTCTTAAGGAGATCATAGGTCACATTCCAAAAGGAGGAAAAGGCCTCGTTCAGATATCAAGGTGTAAGAAGAGAAGGTGTGTTTTAATAACAGCCAGGGGATGTCATTAGGAGAATGGAAGGGTGTAAGGGCGGGGTGCTAACTTTGGACTAGATCGTGGCCGATTAAGGCCACACATGCTTCTGAGAGCTGGTGATGGTCCTTTATGGCGATTAACTGGGAGAGCGTCCTGATAAGGTTTGAATTTTTGCAAGGACACTTTGTTGGCCAGGTGAATGCAACTGGAAGAGGAAGAGGCTGATGTCAGGGAGACAAGTTTAGGAGGCAAGGTCCGAGCCACGGGTAAGATGGTGAGGTCCACAGCAGTGGCAGTGACAGTGACGATGTGAAGGAGGGGATGAGTTGGAGAGGTATCCAGGGAGCAAAATGACTTTATAGACCACCGACGGCTCTGCAAGTTGAGTAGCAGGCTTATGGAATGATTTCGATGTGTCTGATTTTTATTCTGTTTAATATGGCTGTGACCTAAGAAAAAATGGTGCCGTGTTTTAAAACTACAGTCATGTATGTATGCTAGGAGATAGAGCTCAACAGAATAATTTCTCTTTGGTTTAGGAAAATATTTAATGGGCCTTTGGACTCTGCAAAGATCTGCTTCTGGACCTAGTCACAGATCAGGAGTTTGAGGAAGATGGAGCTACCTGCTTTGTGCTCTAGGAGAAATAGATTTGAGATCTTAGAACTGAGGGAAGGGGAGAGAGGCCGAGGCTCATGGAAAGAGAGTCACTAAGAGATTTTTCTATAACAAGTATAGCTGAGGAAACGGAAGAGAGTGTCGATGCCCAATCTGAAGTGATTTCTGGGACTATGTGGCCATCTTTCTCCACTTCTTTTCCATTTTTGGTAGACGGCTACACAACACAGCGTGTCTTTGAGTTGCACCTTCTTGGCAAATGAGGAT
>NW_024340697.1:3156657-3173615 GCF_902729225.1 Pteropus medius
GGACAAAGGTGGCAAGAATCCCGGAGGGGGTGGTGGGTGGGGAGAGAAGAGAAAAAATATCCTGGAGAGGTCATGAGGAATAACAGGTGTCCACCACTGCAACCAAGGCGGCCCGAAATCGTTAAAAATACTGCAGCGGTGCCGGTGGGGGGTGGTGATGGTGAATTGAAAGAGACCCTACAGTCAAGTTACTTTATGTGGATACTCAATGGAAGGGTGACCCAGCCGGTCAGAAGACTCAGGCATAAGAAACCTGGATGCAAAGACTCTAAACCCAGTTCGGGGTGACTGTGTGGCCCCAGTTTCCTCAGTGACTGAAGGAGGATGAGTTATGTACAATTTCTGGTTCTAAAATTCTGTTATTTGAAACTAACCTGGTTGTTTGGCTGCTTTACATTCTGACTAACAAGGTAGGTCTTGCAAACGGTTTTCAAGAGTTTGGTTTTGGTCCACCATGTCGCGCACTAGTGTCGACTGTGTTCCCTTGATGCTTTCCTTCTCATTCCCTCTTCGATGCTTTTATTTCACTTAAATGGGCTAATGTGCCTAACACTCGAAATCTTAGGTCGGTTCAAAAATTTTGTGCAACCACAAAAAAGGAAATAGTGCACTTTTTAAACCTCGAAATGGTTTGAATTGTTCACTCTACAGCTGGAGGAGATGCAGCTCTCCTTTCGCCGGGGGGAGGCATCTCTTCTTGTGAGTTCCAGACTAGAGAGCACACCTGCCCCTCAGTCCCTTTGTGTGTGCATTGCACACCTCTGTGACAATCCTGGGAATCCTAAGCGCCTTCTCCAGGCTGACCCTTTATTTCACTTCTAGTCCTTTAGGCTACTCCTTTTGTTTTTTTGTTTTTGTTTTTGTTTTTTTTCCCCAGTTGTGGACTTAAAATTGCTCTCAAAATAACTGTTATTATGAAGCTTAAGTCTTTTTTTCATTGTGCCAGAAGTGAGATGAACATAAAATATACTATTTTTTCTTTTCTAAAATTAAAAAAAAAAAAATGTTGGAAAGATATCCACTTGTCCCTTTCTAGCCAGTGGTAGAAAGAAATATAGTTTTATTTAACTTCTGTAATTCCCATTAATACTTATATTCCCTAGAATGCAACTGTTGCTATATGCATCGATGGGTGTCCGAAGGGTCCCCTGAAAATAGAAATAATGGAACACGTCCAGTCAAAACTCGTTCAAAACAACCCACTTGCACCCTGAGTGTGCAGTTTGGAATTGCAGTGGGCTGAATGTTTGTGTTTTCCCCAAATTCATTTGTTGAAATCTCACCCTCCCTCCACCAATGTGGGTATCAGGAGGACCTTCGTGAATGGGATTAGTGCCCTTATAAAAAAGACCCCCTGGTGCTCCCTTGTCCTCTTTCTGCCATGGGAGGACACAATGAGAAGACGGCCATCTGTAGTTTTTAAGAGGGCCGTCACCAGAACGTGACCATGCTGGCACAAAGACCTTGGATTTTTAGCCTCCGGAACTGTGAGAAATAAATTTCTGTTGCTTACAAACCACCAGTCTATGGCACTTTGTTATAGCTGCCCGCACTGACTAAGATGGGACTGTTGGCATGAATTCTACAAAGAAGAAGTTCGGGAGCATAGCGAACTCTGTAAGGAGCAGATCGGTGTTCATCTGCACAAGTGTGAGCTCCCGTGAGCCAAAGAAGGCTGCTCGTGTTGTCCTTGGAAGAGCACTGCCAACGAGCTTGGTGTCAAGGGCTTGCATGACTTGCTTCTTAGGTTGCATGCACCAGATTCCAGGTCATGGGCACAAGATGGGAATATAATTGCCTAGAGAAAGTGCACCTTTACCTGTGAGCGTACACACTAACTCTCTGTAGGGAAGCACACCTTAGCAGGAAAGGCGATTGGCGAGTGGGCAGTACTTAGATTGCTTTCTTCAGCACCGTTTATACCAGCTTTCTGAGCAGACATCCTATGTTCTGTAACCTGATATGCCAAAGCGTGACCTACTTAAAGGAGAAATGGTAGTTAAATGAGCAATTGTATTTGAAACCTGCCTCAGTGTCTTACCGCTTTGGGATGTCATCACCTGGTATTTATCTTTCTTGTTGAGAGCCGAGGGTGGACTTTCAGAGGGCCCGTGTTCAAGTCCCTTGACATCATTCACTGAAGAGAAGTTATTACTTCACCTTACAAACCATTACAAAAACGTATTTGGAAGAGAGCTAGGTAGGCATGTTTATAATACATATGCCTATACACACGCACATATGTGTATGTCTACACGTGTACCTGTATGGGTCTATATGTGTATATCTGTTCAGAAAAATAATTGGGACACATAGATTATTATTCAAAAGAAAAATCTATTCTCATTTTTCCTTTAAATAATCTAGTAGCCTAGAATGAAATCTATAAGAAATTATTGTAGTGAAACAATTCTTTTGTTTAGTTCCTTTGCTGAAATTTAGTAAAATTCCATTCAAAGTACTTTCTTTGGAGGAAAAAAAATTGGCATCAAAATGTGGTTGAGGAAATAAAATTCATCAAATGTAAATCATTTACAGAGTATTCAAATCGAAGGTGCAAGAATACCAGGCAACTGGATAAAAGCAAAATGGTGTAAGAAACAGAATAAATTCAAAGAGTAGTATTAACTCGAAGCTATCTTTTCCAGAATATGAAGAATAATAAAACAGCTATTTTGCGTTTTGCCAAAAAAAATTCGAGTTAACAAGAGAAGTCTGGCTCCAACAAGGACCACCAGACTAGAAGCTAAAGATAGTGCTAAAAACACACTTAGTTCACCCAACTCACATTTTTGTGGTGACCCAGTAACAAAGGGAAAGCTTATGGTATCTTTTATGATGTTGTTGCAAATGTAGTCTTAGCATCGAGGGCAAAGCTCATTTTCTTATATATCCCAAGATCATTGGTGCACATCTTTTGTGGAAAAATATATAAATATTTTGGTTTATTTCTCAGAATTTTCCTACTCTCCTCCATGCCAAGTGTTACTTATATTTTCCACAGAATAAATGTGTTCAACTTCAAAAGCAGCGCCATTCATTAGAAATGTTTCCATAAAATCACAAATGGATTCTTTGAAAACCCCAGTATGAAAGAAAGTCAAGACAGTTCACATAGGAGAAAAAGTCCTCAGTACCTATAACGCATCGTGTATTATTGTGTTATAATTGAAAAAAAATAAACAAAAAAACCAAAACATTGGGTGGCCATGGTGGAATTAATCAACTTTCTGAAGACCAGTTTCATTTTTGGTAGGGGCAGGGAAGGCGGAGAACATTTTTTTTTTGTTATTCCATTAGAGAATTTTTCCAGAATTGTAAAAATTGTAAAACTAGATGGAAATATTATAATGATTTGCTCTTTATAAACAGGAATACTTGGAAAGAAAAAAATTGAAGTTCAAATTATGAGCAATCACAAACACTTCCGGATTTCCATCAGCTGATAAACATTCCAAAACACAGAATAAAGAGTGCTAGGCATAATTGTACTTATCAATTGAAAAAATGCCCATTGAGGGTTCACCATGTGCCAGGCACAATTCGAAGTGTTTTACAAGTATTAACTCATTGAATTTTCATAATAGGCCAGGAGCAAAGATGGCTATTGTCCCAATTTTTAGTGGAGGAAATGGAGGCACAGAGCTGATAAGGAGCGGAGCTGGAATTCAAACCCATCATCCATGCTCTTTGTCCTTCCTTGACTCTATTGCCTCTCACATATGCTTAGCTATTTGTATGATTTGCTGGATAGTGGTTCTTGAAGAGGAAAGCAATGTAAACTGTCTAGCATTGCCGTATTCGACAGCCAGCCATGCTTGTAACAGGGGAACTGGGAGAGCTTTCTCCTTCGTCATCTCTCATTACATCCCTCCGCAATCCTCTCGAGAGGATGCAAACCCCTTTGCAACTATTCAGCCTGCAATTTCTGACTCACTACCCTTCTTATTTTCCTTTCTTCCCGTGTTTCTATTCCTAAAGGCCCAGTTGGTCGAGAGGAAACAATCTGAGTTGATGGAATTTCTTCCCCTCACCCATCTCTTCTCAGCTCTTAGCCTGTATTCTAAACAATTATCTTTCTGGGAACTATGAATTTATGTCTGAGTCTCATAGATAATTGGGTGAAAGAACCCGGCCCTAGGATGAATCCACTGATATGCATAAACTTTGTATGTTCCAAGAGTCAGTATCTTCATTAATCTTGCTTGGTTCAGCCCCATTTTTAAAAATCATTTTTCTATCATCTCTGCAGGGCTGCAGTACTCAGGAAATTCATTAAAAAGCTGCTATTTTTCCATATGAGCTTTTCGTATAACTGCTCCGCTCTCCTATTTAATTCCCCTTGTGGTTTCTGTGGAAATAATGAGGCAAACAGCTTAGAAATTGTGTTCTACAAATTTTCCTTCAAAGCCTAACAAGTAATGAAAGTGATATGTTTAAGATATTTTTAATAAGACATATGTATATTTTCTTTTAAAAACTGATTTTCCTACGACGGGATTGGCATTTGATATTTACATAGTTCTCACACATTGCAGATGAGCAAGCAAACAAAGATGGCTGACACATTAGTGGACTTTTATCATCATCCTCACTATCAGACTAGAAGCTAAAGGGGATACAGTTATTTAGAGATTTGACCCAAGTAACATGGTTGGTTGGAGTCAGGAGTAATTCCTTGAATCTTGGAGTCATGTTTAATTAGTCCACTGATTGATGATCGCTTGGTTTCCTTGTATGTTTATTACCAAGAAATCATGACATTGGGGCTGATCTTCAGAGCCCGAGGTGAAGGAGACTCCAGAAAACACCTCAAAAGATTGGGGCGGATGAAGAATTCAGGTAACAGTCATCGAGATCACTGTCGTGGATCACCCTGCAAAGTAGATAGTCCCCTTGAATGTTTATTTTTCTTCCCCAAAATAGAGTGTTTTATTTGCCCCTTGAGTTACTGGGATAATTGTAGCTCTGCTGGCCTGGCCTCAGAAAGCTGGAGAGGACCCTGACTTCCATTTCAGCACTAGTTTCTGGACCTCGTCAAGTATTTTATTTATTTAAAAAATGATATATTTTGAGGTCAAATTAGTCTAAGCGCCAAATTTAGGATTTTGCAAAAGAAAAAAAAAGCACAAGGGCAAAGGTTTGCAAAACCTAATATGAACAACAATGTTTGTGTACGTTTTTTAAAGAATTAATGAAAACATGGGAGGTCATTGAAACACTGCCCCTGCGGGGCTGTGAACCTAACTGACAGCAGTGTCTGAAAGCATGAGAACTAGAAAGCGAGCATGCCCTTAAAGGCAAATGTAATACAGGATGTCAGCCAATGGCACACATGCCAAAACTATATTTAGTTCTGGAAGCTATATTTTGAGTGTAAGTGAAGTATTTTTACAAATAATTTTTTTTTTTTAAATCACAGAAGTACTGTCTTTTCAGAGAGATTATAGATCTGGACGTGGAATTGGAGTACCTGGCCTTCTAAAGATGAGAGAGCCAGTATACTGATTCCAAGGCGAGTGATTAAAGCCTCTAACAGGTCTCTGAAGAGAAGCCAGACTTTGCTTTTTCTCATAATGACCGTGAAGCATGCCTTGGTAAAGTGTCAAGGTTATTGAGGCTCACCCTTTACCTTCGCTTTGGTCGCTCCTGGTATTTAGGGTCACCACTGTTTGCCTTGGGTTATTCTCTTAGTTTGAGTTCCCTTCAAGCAAATGGAAGTCAAATTGGCTACCGCCTCCTCAGAAAGGTCTTTTTCCATCACTGTAGCTAAAGCAGCCCAGCGGTCCCTCTGTTTTCTACTCTTTCTAGCACATATTGGTTCTTGAAATTATGTTAACTCGTTTATGTGTTTGTCACGTGCTTCCCTTTGCGATTAGGTAAGCAATTTGACGGTAGGAACACTTTCTTTCCTATTTACTGCTACGTCCCGGTGTGTAGGAAAATTCCTGATACATAAATGATTGCTCAGTATTTGTTGACTCTGACTAGAGGTAGAAAGCCATGATCACCCACTTTGGGGTGAAATATCTCAAGAGATGCTTTGACGAGAATTTGGAGGCTCACGCCCACCTACTAAAAATTGTATCTGATTTGAGTCAGATTAATTAGGAGATCGGTGCCAAAGTTTCTCTTTCTCTAGAAAGGTCATGTGGGAAAATCAGTATTTCTAAGATGTCCTCTGGTTGCCACTCAAAAGAGCCATATATTGGGAGAAGTTTCATTTCCTTCACTTCACTGGGTACTTTAGCAGCAGAACATAAAAGCTGACCAGAAACACCAAACCAAAGCAAAACAAACAAACAAAGCCCCCCAAACAACAACAACAACAACAACGATAATAACAGCAAACAAACAGAAAAGGTCTTTGCCGCTAGCACATTACTTTCATTTGGATTTCAATCTTATCAAATGAAGGTCTCATAGAATTCAATGCCTTCCTTTATTTTATTTAATTTCTTTTTCAATGCCTTCCTTTAAAAAGTTGATGATACTCTGCATTAGACTAATAATTTGAGTTCCTAGAATAGAAAGAAGCCTATCGATCATGGATTCAATCTTTGCAAATAAAGAGAGACAGGAACCAGTCCTTGGGGCTCGGGGCTGTCCGGGGCTGCAGAAGGGGGCTCCAGGTCCCTTTATCAACGACTCTGTCTCTTCAGGGCAGTTTGGGTTTAGGTTTTATCTGGCCCTCTCATTTCCAATGTTTTTAATTTGGCTTTTAAAACAATAGTAAATGTGAAACCAGGACATTAAAGCAATCTGTGAAAACAAATATTTTATCTTGCTAAAATTGGTAATAATAACTCCATCTGGCTTCTCCTTAGAAGTCTTAGCCTCTGGAGTTGGTAGCTCATCGGAAAATCCCATGGCTCTCTTTTAGAAGCTCTCTTTTTCTAGCAAGATTCTGACTCAAAAAAGCCATCTCTTCATAATCGTGACTATTTCTCCACTAAGTTAAAAATGTACCAAAAATCCTCTTTTACTTAGAGCCAATATATATCTTGGAAAATATATTCATTTCTCAATTGGTCTCAAGTGATGCATTAACAAATAAATCAAGATATGGATTCCAAAACCAGTTTTAACTGTGTATATTCACCTCCTTTCCTAACAAATTTTAAAGTAGACTTTAAATAAATACATATAACAGCACTGTTCGCCTAAATCGAGTTAAAGTGGACTGAGCTGAAAATGGGTGAATTTTATAATATGTGATTTATATCTCAATGAAGATGTTTAAATAAATGAACTGAACCGAGTCGATTAATGTCACAGATGCAATTCAGAATAATTTTATGGAGGGCGACTTTGGTGTGTCAGGTGGCAAGAATTCTAGCTCCATTAACCTCTCATTCATTCACTCATTCATTTTTTTTTTTTTCATTTTAATGAGCGCCTATCTTGTATCAAGGATTATGGAACACTCAGGGGTTAAAAAATGAATGGAACACAGTCTCATGGGCATGTCACTTGCCATTTCTGTTCCATAGCTTTCTCCGTGTCTTAAGTAAATGGACTAGGTTCTATGCTTCTCTTACTTGTATGAGTCTCATTGCTGATGGAGGTACTGACAACAGAGAGAGCAGTGTGGATTCGAGGACATACTGAATGCATAAAAGATTGCCTAGGCAGCTACGAAGATCTAAGTGCTTCCTATCAATAAAGGATATTATGTTCTTTTGGCCCTCGGACTTTTGATTAAAAGATTTATGCAATCGAACCAAAGTTGATTATTTCCTTAAGTTGGGCTCTCAGTAGTGTAAACTTATTTTTTTCGTTATCTTAATGATCTACCTTGTGTCACATATACTTGAGCCAAATAGATCTTTTCTTAGCCCTTTATTGGAGCAGTCTCCATTTAGAAAGACAGTTTGCTTCAGCTGTGCTGATTTGGAAACGCCCCAAATTGGCTCAAGCACACTGACTTCCCATTGATGAGAACCCATTTGGGCCAAAGGAGCTGTTCTTCTTTTTTTTTTTTTACGCCTGCAGCCACCTGGTCTTCCTAGGTGATCTCCCATCCAAGTACTAACCAGGTTCGACCCTGCTTAGCTTCCAAGATCAGACAAGATCGGGCTTGTTCAGGGTGGTATGGCCGTACACTGAAGGAGCTGTTTTGAACAATGAAAGAGAGTTTAGTGACAGTGACTTCTCATAACCTTACAGCCCAGTTTGTCAGGACTGGCCACGCCTCACATGATCGGGAACAGGAATTTGATGTACTTAGCACCACCCTAAAGACATCAGGCAAATCATAAAATGCGAATCAAGACCTTCTACTCGACTTCTTCTTGGCACACATGAATCAAACTAAACACAGCTTGAATCTGTTCCTTGTAAGAGCGCTGTGTCCAGTTTGAGGCTTCACAACTTAGGAATATGCAGTATGTGAAAAATGCCCCAAAGAAAATGTTCAAAGCTCTAGATAGTGATGGGGTGGAGGGCAGGATTTAAAGATTTACCCTGAAGGAAAACAGGCTAAAACTCTTTTGATAAGTGAAAATATGCATGAGAAACACAGAGAGATGGCTGGCTCATTCCCATCTGCATTCAGAAAGTAGGAAGGGACTTTCAAGTTTGGGGTATGACATTCCTGTTTATGTTTTGTGATGACTGTGATCTTTTTGCTTTTTCAGCCAGATTTGAAATTCATAAAATGTAGTGAGGAATAGATGAATTTTGATGTTGGACAGATGCGGGTGTGAATCACTGATTAATAAAATGGTGATAAGAATATTCCTGTCACAGCAATATTGCCTAGAAATAATCTGTGTAAAGTTTTTGGCACAGAATGGGCTCTTGGAAAATGTTATGCTCTCCTTTCTCCCTTCCCCTACATGGGACCCCCATACACAGACACCCCCAGTCCTGTTTAGGTGGTCTAGAGTGCTCGAATGGAGAGATCACCGTGACTTTACTATTTGTCACACATCTTGCATAGAAAACATATTTTAAACATCCAGTTAGTATTGTGTGTTTGGATTAGTTTACTGGCTTCATCATTGACCAGGTAATTTGGGAAAATCCTGGCTCTATTTATTTACTGGCTCACTTAGGCAATTTTTAACCTTTTAGTGATCAGTTTCTTCCTCTGAATAATGAAGATAATAACTACCTCTTCGAGGCCTGAGGATTAAATAAGTTAACTCATGTTAAAGCACTTGACAAAGTACTTGATGCATATTAAGGGTTAGCTAATATTACTATTGTTGTTATTAGGAATTTATTTTGTGATGGCACATACAGATAGACTAGTCTACACAAGCCATACTATGTTCCTTATTTCTATAATTCATGTTCATAAATTCTATTGATAACAGGTAATAGTTATATGTTTGTTCTATGTCAGAAAATGTACTAAATGCTTTAAATCTTATAGCTATTAACTTTATGTATCAGAGGAAGACCTGAGTCTCTGAGGAATTAAATAACTTTACCCAAGTTATTTCTCTCTCTCTCTCCTCCCCTCCCCACCTCCTCTTCCCCTCTTCCTCCCCACCCCAAACTCACACGCACCTAGGACTCAAACTTGGAAATGTCCAACTCAAAGGCCATGCATTTAATGAAATAGCAAGTTTTGATAAGCAGATTCCTATATCGTTATTGCTTATTTTAGTCCTTCCATAACAAGTCAAATCAATAGATACCTCCCACTGATTGCTTGAGGATAACTTCAAGTTTTCTGAGACACAGAAGGCAAGAGCCGTCAGGGACTTGAAGAGCCAAATTTCAGATGGGGCTGAGGGCTCGATTTATGATTATCGACTGAGCTCTTGTTCTTATGTGATGTGAGCTGCTCCAGCACTGAGAACACAAGGGGAAACCAATCAGTGATGTCTCTCGCGTCACGAAACGCATGATGTTGGGATGTTAAGGCTCAAGCGGACATGACTGCGCTAACGAATGTCATATACTTATTCTTTCGACAAGTGCCATCGTGAAGGAAAGATCTGAGGGTTAGCACAGAGCAGGGACCTAATCTAGCTGAGGGGGGCGAAGTCAGGGAGAGCTTCCCAAAAGGGTGACATTTAAGCTAAGACGGGGAAGGCGAGTGGGGACTTATTTTGCATCAGGTGGGTTGACTGGGCTAGTTAGTAGCTGAGTCTGTACTAACGACTGGATCTGTGATTCTCACTCCTGGGTTTTCCCCACTGTTCAGTAAACCTTCAACTTCTGGCGGTTTGCATTTGCCAAGTCATGATACCGTTTTATGAAGCCATTTCTATTTTAAAAAGGGGAAAACCCCTTAAGTTCCGCTCCCCGATCCACAGCCTCCTTATTCCAATCTGTGAGGCCTTATTTTCATTCGTATATCTTTAAAGGGGAATGGGGGCGGTGGTTCTTTGGTATGTCTCTAATCTTTGTCACGCCACAAAGCAGTGAACTGTGAAAAATACCCGTGGAATTCCCAATAAATCGTACAAGAGGCAAATGAAGGGCATGTAGCTATGAACTTGAGCAGGTCTGCTTTTTCAACTGGATCTCTGGAGGTTCTCTGCAGAGAAAACCTTACTGGGCTTTGATTTCTCAGGCCTGTTGAGGAGTTTGGTCTGCTCTCTTCAAGGCGCTTCTCTGGAGCCCATTCTGGCATTTGAACTCATTTGTGTCGCAGGTGTGCACTCAGTTCCCTTAATGCAGAGTGAATCGAACACCAAAAAAGGTAAACTTAAGTGTCACAGCTCTTTGAATTTGAGTGTCTCTGGCTTGAGTCAGTGATATATTTCCGTGTGCCATTGATTAATTATAAAACTAAGCCCCAAACAAACGCTCGAAGGGCTGAAGTTTTCCAAGGGGGAAAGTGAACTCCATCGGGAAGGAAGGCTAGACCCATGTGTGGGACCCAGCTGCAGCTAAGCTGCTGCTGTGACAATGATGTCCCCGCGCTTAGTACCTAGGCAGGATGTCTCATGGATCGTTCATTCTCCTTTCTTTTAAAATGAAACACTGACAAGCATTCATTAGTTATTCTCTTTTCTTATTTTTACATTTTCTGAGATTGCTTTTTGCTCAGTTAATTCCTTGGCTCTGGGTTTTATTAAATTGTTAGAAAGAACGAGAGAACCAAGCTGTAGCATGCTACGCTTCAGAAGTGTAACAAATTACCACAAACTGGGTGGCTTAAAACAATGGGAATTTATTCTCTCACAGTTAAAGAGGCCAGAAGTCCCCAAATCAAGGTGTCAGGAGGATTGGTTCCTTCTGGAGGCTCAAAGGGAGAATCCATTTCATGCTTCTCTTCTAGTTTTCAGCAGTCCTTGGTATTCCTCGGCTAGTACTGCAGTCTCTCTCTGCCTGCATTGTCGCATTGTCACATGACCCCCCCCCGCCCCGTGAGGGTGTACCTGTGTCTCTGGATCCAGATTGCCCTCTCCTATCCCTTCAAAGGACACCTGTCCTTGGATTTAGGACCTGCCCTAACCCACTAATTCAGTCTGACCTCACCTTAACTCTATTCTATCTGCAAGGACCCTATTTCCAAATGAGGTCACGTTCACTAATAACCAGGGCTTAGAACTTGGACATATCAGGCGGGCGCGAGTCAACCTACCACAAGGAGTAAAAAGCTCTGCTCTCTAGTCCTCCCTCTCTTTCTCTAGTGACCGAAGGCACAGTTCAGTTGTTACACGGTGCAAAATCTAGTTGTCAGTGTTCATAGAATGTTAATAAAGCACACCCGGGAGACGATGGGGCTGTTTTGTACCTTCGTTGTGCTGGTGGTTTCATAGGTTTATACAGCTGTCAGGACTCACCGGTGTAGTTTATCGCACGTAGGTTATCCCTCAATAAAGTAGATGAGAAAAAGATATCTACCCCGAGGCACAGCTCCCGATTTTCTTGTCCCCTCTCCTTTCAATACCCCACCCTGTCTTGTCATTAGAAGCGCACGTTGGGCGAATGAATATGTGAACCCATTTTCATTCAATATAGAGGAGTGAAGATTCTGGGGAAAAGATAAAAACTTAAGAGGAAAAAATCCACATGATTTAGTTGCTTCGAAAAGTTAGAAATATTGAAAACTGTTTAGATTATGAAAATTTTAGAGTAACTAACAAAATATTAACAATTGTTTACATTATTACATAATTCTTCATCTTCCAACATAGTTCTACGCTATGGGAAGGTATTAAAAACCACTTTCAATAACTAAGTAACTGAACCATATACCAGGTTCAGAAAAAATTAATTTACTTTGAGAGTCCAAGTGCACTTTCACCCACAAAGACAGAAGAAAGTAAAACTAACAAAGAAGGATTGCCATTGGCACACAGTGCGTGTTCAAAAATGTTTATAAACCGAAACCGAATTTGATTGTCAGACAACTTGTATTATTACTGAAAGTCTGTTGTTTTCAAGCCAAAAATAAAAGCAATGATGGTTATGCAGTTAGGATTCGATGTTGGAAGATTCTTTCAAATGCTGGTTGCGGGTAAACGATCGTTTCACACGCAGCCCCCGGGACTCCACTAAGCACATCGGTACTGCAACCTGGCTTAAGATTTTATATAACCTGGCTTCTCACCTGCCTCACTAATGGGTACCCTAAAAACAGAGGGTTGGTATTAGGAATACTGTACTCACACCAGCTTGAGAAATGAACATGTAAGCGAAAGGATGGGAAGATGTGCCTGTGCAAAACTGCTTTTTAAACTTGAGGAGAAGATAAGGAAGAAACGCTAGAAAACAACACATTGCTGACATCTGCACAGAAAATGAAAGAATGGCCGGTGTTGCGAGTGGCTTTTTTTGTGTGTTCGGTGCAGATGCTGCCACAGAAATAGGAATTTTTTTTCTCTTCAGTGATTTCGATTGTTTTAAAGATTATGATTGGTGAGGGATGGCGAAATTAGATACACAAAGTGGGGAGAAAATGAGAAAGATGACTAAAAATAGTCATTTAGTTTTCTGAGTTTAATGTCAGGAGAAATTTGTCACAGATCTTGGTATTAACTAGATGGATGTGAAAACCTCAACTGGGTGCCTGTTTTAAAGAGAGGGTTCATGGTTCTAATTTTGGGCAATGTGAAATCGTTATAAAATATTGAGCCAAAAAACTAGCCTGTTGATATATAAATATAATAAAAGGTAAAAAATTTTCTACGCTCTGCTCTGAATATAGAAAACCCCAAATTGTCTTTTATTTAACTCAAAAAATTGCCCTGCTTCGAAAGCCCACGTTGGTATTATTTGGTTGGTATTGACAAGACCTCACTAAAACTTGGGGAGAGTGGTGAAAATCCTAGCTATGACTTATCTCTGGGTGGACCATGGGTCTTTTTCAAATAATTTTAAGCAAATGATTCATTAGCAAATGAGAAAGATTCGAATGGATCTTTTGGATGTAAGACCAGGTGAACTGGCATTATGGATGGCCATTCAATATATCTGGATTCATAAAATAATTAAAAAACGTAACTTTCGGATAGATTGTAGTACCAAATCTCATTACTGTGCTCATTCAAATGGTATAGACATGTTCAGCACCTCTTCTCTTTAGTGTTGGCATAAAGTTGTTTCCCGCCGCCTCCCCGAATATCTCTTTCGGTATTGTGATGTTCAATTGTCCTCTAAGGTAAAGAGTGAAACTTGTATCTTTGTCTTCTCACTTCATAGTACCAGTTAGGACTCGAGCTCTCAAATACCTTTATGTCTTGCAAATCATTATATTCACCTGGAGAAATTGTGACAACATTTCCATCTTCAGAAAACGATCACTATCCCTCAATGCTGGGTTGGTGTTTAAGAAAGTTGGTTTTTACTAATCTTGCCCACATGGATTTATCCTGTACCTTTAGATTTATCTCCACTGAAGTCTGTCAACTGTAGTTTAAGTGCCTCAACAGTTATATTCATTCAGGGAGATACTAGAATACGAATCTAAAGAAACATTCTTAGTTCAGCTGTAAAACATTCCTAGCTTACAATCCAATAGTTTATGCATGGGGCAGTCTGGTTATTTAATGCAATTAGCATTCTTAAGCCCTGGAAATGTTCTCCACACATTTCTCGTATATTCCACATCACGCAGATTAAAATCACGTTCCCTTTTCCACGTTTCAGGAGCCTGGAGGCAGAACCCTTGACTTCTATGGGAGAGTGAGATGCTGTGAACTGTTTACCCCACACGTCACTAAGCATGTAGAAATGGTATCAGAGGGATCAGGATCAGTTTGAGGGGCATGGGCGGGATGAAACAAAAATGAGCGATGTTAACTAAAAGTTGGGAGCCAATCAGATAGAAGTCTGAAATATTATATGGCAGTGAATTAGGAAGTTCGATGTGACTTGGGACTAGATCAGCAGTGGGATTATATAACGAACAAGGGCAAAATAGGATGCCCTATCCTGAAATATTGGACCTGAGAATCGAAAAGAAATAAGTGACTGGAAGGAATCCAGAGGAGATCATCTACAATGATGGCGTTTTAAAGCAAAATATGGACTTTATAGTGTAGCCAAACCACAAAGTCAGACCCAAGGGGCATGATAAAAATCTACACATAGTTCAAGGGTCTAAACACCAAGAGGAAAGAGGAATTTTGGCTGGAGATAAGAAAAATGTTAAGGGATGAAGTTAAGAAAAGGGAAATTTAGGTTTAACAGAATATATCCTTTGGTATAAGATGTCTGTGTTTGTAGAACAGTGTCTCAAGGGAGTGGAAAGAAAACCGTTGTTTTCTAGGATCCTTGATAAGGAGATACCTTGATGTCAGACCAAGGACTCTAGAACTTTCATTAGAATGTTCTTGTGCCATGACCAGATGGAACAGATTTTTTCATCCTGAATTTCTAGGATAATTATAATGGAGAATAAATAATGAACAGACCATTCTGCCGTTTAATAAAAGCTATCCTAAGATTTCGATTAACTTCAACTCTGAGGCAAACACAAATAATAAATATGGACACTATTTTTCAACGGCAAATGCCCTAATAAAAAAGTCTTAGACACCCGATTTTCAAAGTATAAATATTCAAATCCATTTATTTCTAGACTATCAGTTATACTGCTTCTGAAGCGGGCTGATGAATTGTAAGAAAGATTCTGGGGATCAGCGTAACAACATCGGCCATTTTTGAAATTGGTAAATGAGACCCAGACCTTCCCGAATCAAGTTTGGCATAAAATGACAGTCAATCAGAAAGGCCAACGTGAGTGGGTCTGTATAAGCAATGGGATTATGTAACAAACGAGAGTAAAATAGGATGCCTTAACTAAGAATGAATGAATATGCCATAAGCCACAATGACTGCAAAATAAACCTAACAGCAATCAGGTTGGAAATCCAAATAGTTTTCAAAATACGATTTAAAAAATCCAAATAATTTTCTCACAAAATCTTTCTTTCCCCCTGTGTTTTAAAAGCATATGTACTTACACTGGGTTTTTAAAAAAGGAACCTGGGCTTAATTTTATGAATATTTAAAAAAATGTATTCACCGTGTCCAACAGTGAGGCAGGCTCTAGGCTAGTGGAGGGTCAGGACCCGTTGGAAACAAGATGATGAATTAACCGGATGTGTCTGCTCCTAGCCCCAAGTGCCGATAGAAGTGTCCCTCTGCTCGTTGACTCTCCAACATCCGTGACCTGTAGTGTATGACTTTGTCTCTGGAGGGCATTCATTCTTATTAGCCCTCCATAATTATGGCAGGGTTGCATTTTCAACCTCACGGTTGGTCATCATAGGGGCTTAGAGAACTAGAACTTATGTGAATCCTGAACTACATTTGCTCAATCACCTTGAGTTATATGTGGTCCTGTGAAGTGTTGACTCTGTTAACCATGTACTCCAAATGCCCAAATCCAATGAGGCATAACCAGTTCCACGCAATGGTCTCCGAATGGCAGGGACATTGTTTTCATTATGGACGACAGGTTACAAGGTATTGCTAACTAAGAAAAGGGCAGGCAAGACTCAACCTCTTTGACTTCTAATGAGATTTGTTTGAGGAGAAAAGAAAGCAAACAGCGACAATCCCCCAAATGTAATTTGGCGTGTGTAGTCAGGCAGGGAACGAAGCGGTTTTAAATGCTGTGTCTCTCCACAGCACACTTAATCGGCAGCCGCTGAAAATACTTAGGTTTCAGGGTGAGCGGAGATGGACAGCAGCGACAGCGATGAGAAATTTGTATGTCATTCCGTGGTCAGGGAGCAGGTAGCTTGAACTCTCAGGGTTCAGTCTGCCCCGCTGGATGCGGCAGAGATCCTGGGGTCCTAACGAAGCCCTTTGCGGAAGAGGCATCGAATGGTTCCGTTAAGTAAATCTCATGACGTGCCTTCTCCCAAATAGTCGACTATCTGGTACATCGAGCACACTTTTAAAAAGGACAAAAGAAGTTTTCCCCCTGAAAAATTTCTAGGGAATAAAAGAATTCTTCCCAAATTAAGGTTACACAATTCCGATATATACATAAGAAAGCGAATGTTTGTGTCACACACCTGTATTTATAAGCTCGTTCTGTTGTTGTTTTCGGTAAAAGAAATGGTAAAGGAAAGTCACCTTTACACTTGTGCAAAATTCTCTTCGCCCTGAAGTGGTAAAAGGGGACACCGGAGCACAGTTAAGTGCAGTGCGCTGGCGTTGCCAACATTGCCTCTGCGCCCTGCTGAGACCGTGTAAGTTGCGTTGCAAAACTTAAATGTTAGGTCAAAAAGCCCTCGGAGGGGCAGGCGAGTCCGGGGGTCGGATAGTAGCGGGAGAAGCTGCTACCAGACTCCTTTCCGAGCAGGGGACATTGACATTGGCAGCATTTTCCAGTCTCCTAGGAATGCGGCTGCGGCTCGCGGCACCCAGAGGCGTCCCGGAGCCAAAGCCGAGACCCACAGCTCTGTGAGCGCCAACGTCCGCCGCCGTGCGGGTGCCTGCCGCCCCCGCCCCGCCTCAGTCACCCCTCCTCCGTGAGTGCGTTCACACAGGATCCTTACTCTCCCCGCGTCCCCATCTCCAGCCCGTTT
>NW_024340697.1:3178721-3236934 GCF_902729225.1 Pteropus medius
AGAGAGAGAGAGAGAGAGAGAGAGAGAGAGAGATTCAAACCAGGGAACTCAGCATTAGAAAGATGTAAATGTCAAAAAGAAAAAAATCTAGATGTGGAGTTTCTCCTGATCTCTGCAAGGGGCTAGGTTCCCGCTCTGTATCTGAAGCACACGTTACCAGGTTAACCTGTAGGAGCTGAGAGAGAGAGAGAGAAATGCAAAAGCAAGTCAAGTTCTTGGATTAGAGAGCCGCTGACATTTCCGTTTCAACCCAGTTATATCATTAAGAATGTCCCAGTTTTTCTTAGCAAACATACATGCTTGGAATACAGTGTACAGATGTTGTTTGTTACAGTTAAGACCGAAAGGCGTTCTACTGTAGATGATCACGACTGATTAAAAATTATCTTCTTATCCATTATAATCTCATAACCAATGGGCAGATCTCATAATCCGAACTGCAGCAATATTGGGTGGCTTCTAACTGTTCTGTGGCAGTCTGCAAGCTCATCTATGACTTTCGCCTCTTTGCAATGGTTAGAACTAAGTACATAGGCATCTAAAAAGAACAAAATTTTCTCATAAAAATGTTCGTGTGTGTGTGTGTGTGTGTGTGTGTGTGTGTGTGTGTGTGTGTGTGTAATTTCCTTATTTTCGAGGCAGACATGGAGAGATTGGATGGAATTCTGGCATGAGTTGCCAAGGCTGATTTTGTTTAGTAGAGGCCCAGATATCCTAATTTAACCCTGGGTCTGGAATTTAATGTCCTGGATTACCTTTCAAAGGTTTAACTCCCTGGAACCCTCTCAAAACCCAAGGAAGTTCATTCTACTGAGCACTGCTTGTCCTTCTCCCTGGCAAGCAAGCTGGGCTCTTTGTCCTAAAAGAGAATCTTTACTAATAATGTCAAAAGTTCAGCAAGCGAGCACCTTGCAAGGTTACTTATGGGCCCTGGAGGGGAGAGTTGGTTCATGCAGATTTGGTCCTTGTGCTTTGGCTGGTTGCTTTGACTCAGGCTTTGTCACCCTCTGCCCTATTGACAGTTGTAGCTAAATGATTCTTTGTGGTGGGATGTCCTGTGCATTGTAGGGTGTTTAGCAGCATCCTGGGCCTCTACCTGCTAGATGCCAATAGCACCCCTCCCCACTAGCGTGACAATGAAAAATGTCTACAGACACTGCAGGATGTCCTCGAGGGGTCAAAATTGCCCCAGCTGAGAACCACTGCACCAGTGAGTTGAATGGAGCACCCCATGCTGGCCATCTAGCCAGTGCCTACGGAAGTGCTTTCATCGGCATAAAGTTTGTCTGGGGCCGTTGTCCAATTCCCAAACCATTCGGATCCCTCTCGGGCATGCCTGGAGACTCCATGGACCTCTTATGGTTTGTTCACCTTTTCTGTTTCTCTTTCATTGAATCCATAAGCACACCCGAGAATTCACCTTCATTCAGGTTTAGCCAGTGATGAGCACATCCATTTCTGCTTAGTTCTTTCAGCAGATTCTCTGCATTTTTTTTTTTAATTTTTAAATTAAAAAAAAATTTTCAATTACAGTCAACATTGAACATTATATTAGTTTCAGGTATATAGCATAGTGGTTAGATATTCATATAGTTAATAGAGATTCTCTGGTTTTAAACTTAATGTTCATACAGTGGCTCCTGCTCCTGAGACTGTCATATATGCCTGCAGTATTATGACTTGTGCTCACTCGAAACTCAAAAGTAGCTATTTTATGGCCTAAAACCTGGAGGTGTTAAAGTCAGGTACAACTCTATTAAAATGTCCTCACTATGCATTTCGGGATGGCTTTAACAAAATCGGATTCACGGACATGCTGGGTAGAATATCTATTGCGTAGAAAAAGGGAGAAGGCCAAGGGATAAATGGCGCATGGTGACACAGTTGGTACACACTTCTCAACTTGTGTTCTTAGCAGCCAAGCTCTGTCCCTCATTCTGATCACAGATAATGAAGCAAGGTCTCATTCCAAGCCCTGAGTTCCCCTAATTCTCGTGGATCAGAGCTGGGATTGTGGTCTAAGCTGATCCGGAGTTTCTCAGCTTCAATAACCCATAATTAAAGTGACTTTTCTCTGTCCATGACTTCTTCGTTCATACCACAAGCACTTCTTGAGCACAAGCATTTATCTAGGTACGAGGAATGCGGAGAGGCTAAAACATAGTGTCAGCCCTTAAAGAGCTCAGAGTCCAACGAGGAGAAGAAGATGGATCAGTCAACCATTCAGTGCAGTGCTGAAGGATCACAGCACGATGAGGGTCGGGGCCGGTGGGTGGTGGCGTGATGGTTCACCGTGCTTTTGGGAGTCTTTGGAAGGCTTCACTGTGCAGAGAATACTTGAACTTGATCTCAATGATGACTACCATTTATAAGAAGAAGGAAGGAAGTGATTCCTTGAAGAAAGAGAAAAGAGTGGACATGCAAAGGCACAGAGGTGTTGATGATGGCAGAGTGTCCGATGAAAAGAACTTTCGAGGGGCTTAAGAGCGATGATTTGTTTAAAGGAGGAAGTTAGGACATCTGTGGTTTCATATGGGTAGCAACCGCATGGCTTTTCATGGAATAACCTAACGAAAGCAGATTAGATACGTATCCGGAAGGTGATAACTATGGGCAGGGATAAAAATGGCAGGAGGGCCAAAGCACGTTGCCTACTCTTCAAGGCACCTCTTGGCATCAAATCTGCAGAGAAGTGAAAGACGTAGAGTGTTTCTGAAGTCAGAAGTTCGGTGTGCTGGAGCATAGGCTGCATCTCGCTCTGTGTTTGATACTAGTACAGCAGGTTGTAGCATTAATTACGAAGAGTCCGCTGTGCCCATGCCAGGAACTTGGACTCTCTGTTTCGCAGCGCCATGGTTCTCAACCGGGAGGTGACTTACTTTGTCCCCAGGGAACATTTAGAAATGGCTGAAGATAGTTTTGGTTATCATAACTAGTGGTGGGAATGTATTAGTTTCCTTTTGCTGCTGTAGCAGATTACCCCAAATTCAGTGGCTCAGAACAACACAGATTTATTATCTTTCAGTTCTAGAGGTCAAAAGTCCAAAATGGTTCTCTCTGGCTGAAGTCAAGGTGTTGGCAGGGCCGCGTTCCTTCTGAAGGCTCTAGGGTCTGTTTCTTTCGCTTTGCCATCGGTCTGCTTCGTCCATCTTTAAAGCCAGCCATGTTGCATCTCTTTGACCCTTTTCCATAATCATTTCTCTCTCAAACTCTGAAAGACTCCTGTGATAATGTTGGGTTCACCTGGTTGAATCAGGGTAATCTCATCATTTAAAGGTCAGCTGATGAAGCAACCTTTAATCCAATCTGCAACCTTCATTTTCCTTTGCCATGTAACTTATTCACGGGGTCCAGAGATTAGGAGGTGGGTATTTTTGAGACATTATGTGGCCTATTACACGGGAGGTTGTACTGGCATCTAGTGGCTAGAGACCAGTGATGCTGCTAAACACTCTACAACATACAGGGCAGCCCCCCACAACCAGGAGTCATCCGGCCCTCAACGTCAAGGGTGCTCAGGCTGTGAAACTCTGTGATAGAGAATGGAGGAAGTTGCTGATTTTTAAGCACGAGGATGTAACATGATCACATGTGCGTTTTAGAGACCGCTCTGTCGTCTGGTAGGGGGCGTGTGTTAGTAAACGAGCAGGAGGATGGACACTCAGAGGAGGTGGGCCTGGGAAAACCATGCCGAGGATCTGAGAAACAGATGGGAGTTGGCACATACACATAACACTTCTGTATTTCGTACTTTTCCGTCTCAGCAGATTGTCTCCTCGCACTACTGAACTACTTCAATAGACCAGTGGTTTTCACCTGGGGGTAAATTGGCACCCTTGGCACATTTGGCAATACCCGGTGGCATTTTTGATTGCCAGAGTTGGGGTGGTAGGATGCTGCTGGCATCCGGTGGGTAGAGGCCAGGAATGCTGTCAATTATCCTACAATGCACAGGACAGAGCCCTACAAGAAATAATAATCCCGCTCAAAATTTCAGTAGCACCGAGGTTAAGAAAACTTGTTTGATGTGCTACTCTATATAAGAGACTGAATTCTCGGCTTTACTTTCCAGTATCATTTTCTCTCATGTTTCTGTCTTTACTCTTTGTCATTTTCTTCTTCTTTTTTTGATATCTGTCAACCAAGGCTCTGAATTGGGAGGAAAAAAAAAAAAAAAGAAGAAGCCTTTCAAAAGGTATTAAGGCTAGGAAAAAATGTGAGGTGTCTACATATATGTGTAGGGAAGAATTGAATGGTAAATACCTAATGACGGAAATTGGAATTGAGATTTAAAACATGGGCAGAGAGTAATACTGTGATTAAAAATAGAGGCTCACTCACGGCACCCAAGAGGAAGTAATTAGAGTAACACAGCTTCAAAGGGGAAATTGACAAAGGGCATTTTATAGGGAATTATGTCTGAAATCGACATAATGCCGTAAGAAATATACATTCGGAAAATAGGAAAATAGTTACTCAACTTTCATATGCTCTCTTTTGGAGTATCTCTCTGCTAGACTGTGTTTCCAAGGTAATTTTTTACTTAAATAGAGAATAATGTGAAGACAGCTTCTTCTTTAATGCCTTGGAATTGAGCTTTCACCAGAATTTTGGGATTCGAGGGTTGGAAAGAGCAAATTTTAGACTCAGAAAGGACCTCGCGTAGCATCGAGCTGCTGCTAAAGAGAGGGACCGAAAGTTTGTTGTTTAAGCTCAAGCTCAAACAACAAACTAAGGGCAGAACCACCCTGAAATCTTTCTTGACTCTCGATATAAACTGCCAAAGTTCTAGAAAAAGTAAGTGACTACGGGCACTTTAAACCTTGGCAATCTCTTTTCTATCCCCACTTGTTGCTACAACAGTTCTCTCAAAGATGCTCAAGTTCCAAGACTCTTCCTGGACCTCCTTTGCCTGGACTCTGGGCGGAACCGCCGGCCCTGTTCCGCCCCCGCCCCTCGCCCCCCGCCACACATGGAGACGGCTCGCTTTCCTATGTCAGACGTCTCTTCTGCTCTTCTCTCTATGCTTGTCTTTGTCCACCCATCCCCACGGTTCTGCGTTTCTTCCTCCAATCATTCTCCCTGGGTGATCTCATTCACTTTTGTGACTTCAGCCACCATTCCTCTCAGGGACACTCCTAACTCTGTGTCTAGCTACGATCTTGTGCGTGAGCTCCTGACATCTATTTCTGATTTTCTTCAAGTCGTCTGCTCGCAAGGCCCATTGAACTTCTCATAGTCTACATATTTGAAGCAGAATAGATTAGCACCCCTGTCCTCTGAGCATGTTTAATTTTCTATATTTCTGATTCTGGTGGGTGTGACCATTTTCTCACCTGCTTAGTTTTACCAGAGATGGCTGGAGATGTCTCTAGTTTTCCCCTTCTTTTCTTTATCCTGTCTTCCCCTATAAATGATCAAATCCCGTGGCGTTTATTTGTCATTTGCGCCATTCTGGAAAGGATTTGAAGTGGAATGTATCCAAGTTCTTACATCTCTCTCCAGCTGTTCCTTCTCATTGCCACTGCTAGTTTGGGTCCTCATTTGCTATGGCCTCCTGCTTGGACACCCTGCCTTAAGTTTCTCCCTCTTCATCTGGCTTATGGGCTTTTACTCCAAACATCTGATTGTAATCATGGTAAGTCCTTGAGCAAAACCTTTGCTGGGGCTTAGGGTGTACAGAATGAAATCCAAACTGCTTAGCCCATCATTTCAAAGCCTTTTACGATATAATCTTAGCCTACCTCCTCCCCTTCCCACAGGAACTCTGGTCCAGCAAAGGCAAACTGGCCACTCAGTTGTGCAGTCATCAAATATTTGTTGAGTGCCGGCGATGCACTTGACACTGGGAACGATGTGGAACAATCAGGTGTGGCCCCACAGATGCTTACCCTTTTGTGAAAGCAATAATTTCAAATAAATAAATCCCTGCACTTGATCAGAATGGTGTGGCAATATGCCAGGAGGACTCTGGTAGACAGAATAATGGCCTCCCAAAGACGTCCACGTCCTAGTCCCCAGAACCCATGGATATGCTACCTTACATGGCACATGGGACTTTGCAGATGTGATTAAGGATCTCGAGATGGTGAAATTATCATGGATTATCTGGGTGAGCCAATGTAATCACAGTGATCCTTATAAGGGGGGCAGGAGGGTCAGATTTAGGGAAGATATGAGGACAGAATTAGAGAAAGAGATTGACTGATTGATTGATCGATTGATTGATTTTGAAAACGCTACACTGTTGGCTGTGAAAATGGGGGAAAGAGTCACCAGCCAAAGAATGGGGCAACCACTAAAGCTGGAAAATCCAAGGAAATGTATTCTCCCCTAGAACATGCAGAGAGAACGCAGCTCTGCTGACATCTTCATCCCAGCCCAGTGGGACTTCTGACATCCAGAACTTTAAGAGAAGGTGTGTGTGTGTCGTTTCGAGCCAGGACGTTTGTGGTAATTTGTTATGGTGGCCACAGGAAACTGACACAAGGACCGAGGAGGTCTGGGATGCCTCCGCTGAAATCAGTGGATGAGGAGGCTTTTGCCAGCAGAAAGAAGAGAGATGACGCTCCAGCTAGAAGGAACGACCTGTAGTTAAGAGAGAGCATAGTGCAGTAGGGGTACCTGTCGCTTTCTGTGGTTTCAGTTACCTTCAGTCTGAAAGTATTAAAGGGAAAATTCCCGAAATAAAGAATTTATAAGTTTTAGATCGCGTGCCGTTCTGAGTAGTGTGATGAAATTCTGCTCCATCCCGCCCGGGATGTGACTCATCCCCTGGTCCAGCACGTCCACGTTGTAGATGCTCCCTGCCCATTAGTCACTTAGTAGGCGTTTTGCTTATCAGATCGACTGTAGCGTTAGCGCAGTGCTTGTGTCCAAGTCACCCTTATTTGGCTTCATAATGGCCCCAAAGCGTAATTCGGACATGCTGAAGAGAAGCTGTAAAGTGCTTCCTTTAAGTGAAAAGGTGAAAATTCTCAACTCAAGACAGAAAAGAGTCGTATGCTGAGGTCGCTAAGGTTTACGGTAAGAATGAATCTTCTCTCTGTGAAATAGTGAAGAAAAAAATTCATGCCAGTTTGCTGAGAGAGAGACTTGATTCACATAACTTTTATTACAGTATATTGTTATAATTGTTCTGTTTTATCATTAGTCATTGCCGTTAATCTCTTCCTGTGCCTAATTTATAAATTAAACTCCATCATGGGTGTGCATGACAGGAAATACATAGTACATACAGGATTCGGTGCTATTTGTGGTTTCAGGCATCTACTGGGGGGTCTTGGAGTGGATCCCTGAGGAAAAGGTGTGTGTGTGTTGGCGGGGTGGCGACTATATGCTTCAAGAATTTAGAGTATGGAAGAGAAAAGATGGCAAAGAATGAGTGTGTCTGGGCCTCAAGCTTCACGAGTAAGGTTTTATGATTTAATGGAAAGGTGCCCTGCCGAGGTATTTTTCCCTCTCCTTCTTACTCTGCTTTTGATTGCCTGGTCCCATATCTATCTGAGAAAGTTCCACTTCTATTTTCTGGCCCAACCAGATGCCACCTTCAAATATATAAGCTGTGACTATGGTGCATGTCTTGACACATGCAGGACTGGCAGAAACGTGAGTTCATTTTTCTGTTCTGGGATTCTGATTCTTCCAATCTGATGCCCTCCGAAGGGAAAATGTGTTTCACGTCAGAATTCAGTCAATGACCGAGGGAGTCTGTGTTCTGATAACAGTGTCCGAGACACACATTTGGGGCGTGACATCTCGTTCTACAGCTTACTACATCCTCCCTTAGCCATCTCTTATGATAGAGAGAGACTATCATTGCATCTATGTTACAATAGGGCAAAAAAAGCGGAATGGAATTTGTGAAGAAATGAAATGATTTTGTTATCTGGTAAAGAATGATGTTTTCATTAGCTATTAGGGAAATGGAAATCAAAACCATGGTGAGATACCACTTCATACCCACTATGATAGCTATACGAAAAAAGATGGCAGGTGTTGGCAAGGGTATGGAAAAATTGAAACTCTCATTCACTGCTGGCGAGAATGTAAAATGTTGTGGCAGTTTTGTAAAACAGTTTGGCAATTTCTCAAAAAGTTAAACATAGAATCGCCAAATGGCCCAACAGTTCCACCTTTAGGCATATACCCAAGAGAAGCGAAAATATATCCACACAAAAACTTGTACATGAATCTTCACAGCAGCATTATTCATAATAGACAAAATGGTGGAACCAACCAAATGCCCCATCAACGGATGAATGGGTAAATGAAGATATGATCTATCCATACAATGCAAGACCATTCAGCAATGAAAAGTAATGAAGTTCTGATACATGCTGTGACATGGATGAACCTTGAAAACATCATGCCCAGTGAAAGAAGCCAGCCAGAAAGGCCCACATATCGTGTGATTTCATTTATATGAAATGTCCATAATAGGCAAATCCATAGAGACAGAAAGTAGATAAGTGGTTGCCAGAGGCTGGCAGTAGGGAGGGGTGGGGAGTGACTGCTAATGGGTTCCATGTTTCTGGGGAGGATGATGAAAATGTTTTGGAACTAGATAAAGGTGATGATTGCACAACCTGGTGAATATACTAAAAGTCGCGGAATTGTACACTTTAAAAGGGTGAATTCTATATGTGAATTTTGATATCAATTAAAAAAAGAATGGAGTTTATGACTTTTAGAAAAATATACCGGTATTGTTGCTACGTCATCTTTTCAATAAAACACAAACATAAATGCTGTCCTTAAAGATACAACAGTTCTGGCAGATTCAGTGGAGAAGCCAACAGTCGGCCCAGGGTTTTCTGAGATTGGTTACTGCGGAAATTCTTTGTCCTGATTATTATGCTTTGGAAGCAAGTGCAAAGAAGCTATTAAAAAGATTGTTTTTCAGAATAGGCAGAGACTTTAAAAACTACGTACAATCTTGAAATTACCTGGCCACATCACACTAGAGGTGTTAAATAGCCAAGATTTTGGGGAGCCGTTCGAATGAAAAGCAACTCGAGAAGCCCGCCCATTAAGTAATGTGCTGAGGGACCTGAGAGAAGGTTGAGCCTAGAATATCCATGTCTGTAGAAATTGGAAGTGAGTTGGGTTGGGTAGCCCAAGGATCAAGGAAAATAACGCATTTTTCTTTCTGTATACCTGGACAGCTCGTGGAGGCATGTGAATTACTATCCACAGGAGCGGAAGTGTGAATAAGAATCAGTTCTCAGCTCGTGCTGCCAGAAGCTTCATCTCTGAGGGGCTGAGAAACAATTAGGCAAGCTGGTACTCAGAGAAGCCGATGTGGATGGAGAAGGGGAAGGAGAAACCTTAGGTGATGATAGCAATGTTGGCTCAGGGGTTATTGTAACCAGGCTTCTGCTATAGCTAAGAATTTGGTCCGGGGAAGTCCTGGAATGGGCCAGTATGTTTTCTGGCTTTGGGGCAAAGTGTCACTCTGCTGACATTGGAAATTCCGATCGATTCCTTGCTCACTTTTTTCAGTTGATGGGTGATGATGATAATGATTAGCAAAATAACAATTCATATGTATAGAATGCTCACCAGTTTTTTTGTTATTACAGCAACTCTGCAGGGCGGTAGGACCAACCTTCATTTTGTAGATGACAGCACTGAGTCTCCAATTAAGAGGCAGCCTGACTTAGTTGGAAAGGAAATGAAGTGATTGGGTTAGAGCTGGATTCTGAACCAGACTGCGTGGGTTCAAACCCCAGCTCTGCCCTATGACCTTAGAGAAATTACAAAGTGTATTTATGACCCAATTTCTTCATCTTTCAAGAAGGCATAATTAAAGTGCCTCAGAGATGTTTTGTGAGGCACTCATAACTTAATTATAGTCACGAGCCACATAACAATGTTTCGGTCAACGATGGACGGCATATACGATGGTGGTTCCATGAGATTATCATAGGGCTGAAAAATTCCTGTCACCTAGTGACATTGTACGCATCGTAATGTTGTAGCATTTTGATATGTTTAGATACACAGATACTTACCATTGTGTTACAATTGCCTACAGTATTCAGTAGCATGCCGTACGGATTTGTACTCTTAGAGCAAAGGCTAGTCATACAACCTAGGTGTGTAGTAGGCTAAATCACCTAGTCTAAGGGCATTCTGTGATGTTGACACATTTCTCACGACATATCCCCATCGTTTAGCAGCACATGACTGTACTTGGAAAGTGCTCAGCACATAGGAAGTACTAAAAGATGCTAAGGAGAGCAAGGTTGAATAAAATGGAGTTGTCGCTCAGGTCACAGAGGTAGGAGGCAACAAAGATGGAACTTGGATTACAGTATCACCGTAGCAAAAAACATTTATTCTATACCTACTGTATGTGATGGGAACCTCGGTCTTTCCACCGTGGCTGTTGGAGAGGGCTTAGGTGATCCACAAGTCCATGAGTAGACCCAGCTGGGTTGGACAATGGCGGAAGGTGATTAGAAACTTATTTCTCAAGCTGTTACGTAAGGTATGCTTTTCATGATGGGCTTTGGAGCAACAGCAGGCTGTCACCCCAGGCGTTTTGGCCTAGTGACTTGGAGCACAGGAATTTGCCAGACTTGCATTGTGGATTTGGCATAACGCAAGACATGCTAACAGGCCAAGGGGTAGCCGTCATTCCCACACACTAGTCACAGTAATTTCATGGCATCAGACACTGTTAGTTTGTAGGGTACTTAGAGTGTTGGCAAGTGGATAGCTGCCAGACCAGCCCGGTTTAGCTGGTAAATGGCAGCGTGCTCTCCTCCTTCAAGTCTGGTGTTCTGATCATTTTCTCGTACTCCTCCTATCATGTGAGACCAAGCTGACCGTTCTTCATGGTTTATCTAATCGACATCTTTCCAGGGTAACAAGGTCGCATCGCCAAATTGAGACAATGCCATCTGCAGATGCCTTTTGTGCTCAAAGTCTAACTGTACGACCCATGAACATTTCTAGACTGACTTCAGCATTCTATGAACAGAATATTAGAAACAAAAAGTCCTTAAAAGTCTTCTGTCTAGTCCAGACATACATGTGATATTTAAATCCAAGCTATGACACTGCCAGTCCATGCCCAGCCCCACCCCAATGAAGACCTTCACGATTCTGCTTTTAGATTATAATGGACATGGAAATTCTTCCTGGAATGGTGTTAAAAACCAACCTCCCTCATACTTTTATCACTCTACAAATGAATTCTGCCGCTCTGGTTACATAGGTAATCACCAATATTGTGTTACCGTCCACGAAGAAGTACCGGTGGGCTTAGCTATCTTCCTGAGTGTTAACGCAAAGTTTGGTCCTTTTTCTCTTTGGCAGATGAGAATCGGGAATATGTCAAACTAGAATTCAAGACTAGTTTCAAGTTAAACTATTGACTTGATGAGAAGGCACCGTCTCCAGGCTCTCACTGTCCATTCAATGTGTCGGGTTTCTTCCTGTCACGATTTACAAAAGAGCTCAAACACAGGGGCGGTTTTCAGAGTACATCACAGAGTATTGCTCTGTCTTTCAGCGAGCCCCCCAGGAGGCATGTTGAATCTGGATTCTAATGTTAGTATATTGTAACTAAATGATGTGAGAATGTGTTTGTCAAAATGACAAGAAAATAAATGTGAAAGGCAATGGTAAGGTCAAGAAGTGAGTCCCAGACTAATTTCTGTTCTGAGTCATAAACTCAGCATACATATTGTTATTCTGCTGCGATGGCAATATTTTAATCTTTTCATTTATGATTCAATTAGAAATATGTCACTTTTTCTCACATAATTGAGAGTACACTGTTAAAGATTGGCAGTGTTATAAAAATGATCAAATATTTAGGTTTCTCATTCAGGGTTCTTTTAGTTGAAAAAGGTTATTCAGAGTTACAATTTGTTTTTTTTTTTAAAGTGGAATAGTTCATTTTTCCTTGCAATATTGTTTTCAATTGTGGTTCTCCTTAGGGGGAGCTGGATGCAAAAGGGTCAGTGGGTCGTGATTGTCTAGTCGGCCTTCCCTCATCTAGAAATATCCCTTTTACAGGAAATGTTTAAAATCCTGCTATGTGTTTTATTCTCTTCATAAGGTATCATTTCTAATTCACATAAAGATATGATAGATGTAGCTTTTGTAAACATTTATTCAAATCTAAAACCATTCCAGAAAAGTACAGCTATTTTCTAAAATGTTCATTGAATCAGAAAGTTGAATGGTCCAGAAGAAAATTACCTTACTACATCTATCTACAAAGGTTCCCTCTAAGTCATTACTTAAATGTTGCTATGCAATATTTTTACAGTGCAGAAAGGTTAAGTTTTTTTCTTTTATTTGGAAAGATTTCTTGCAGCGTTTTATATCACAATCTATTATTGTAATTTCTCTCCGTGTCTATATATTTATACACACAACATTTAACTTCATAATGATATTTCTCTTTAGAAATAAAAACGAATGGTTGGTTATGACCATACATAATTGGAGCAATGTGGGTAAATGATTTTTTATGAAAATATAAGCTTTTAAAACTCCATGACAAAATGCGGGAGAGGCAAAATCTTCATGCCTTAGTTTGAGTTCTTGCAAAGGCAGAACCTGGGTGAGGGTAGTTTATTTGGGAGGTGATCCCAGGAAGCAGGAGGGAAGAATAAGGGAAAATGAAATGCCATGGTACGGTTGTGTCATGGGAACTGCAGTTGAGGACAAAGAGCGGGTGGTGACTGAGGTTCCACTAGGACCGCTAGAAAACATTGGATGCCTTTTAGGATGATCTACCTGTGTTTCGGTTATCTATTACTGTACAACACCCCCTCCCCCACACCTTACCCCAGCCCCAAGCTTAGTGGCATGATTCTGTGGGTCAGGAATTAGATCAGAGCTCAGCTGGGCTCTTCTGCTCCACGTGACATCAGCTGGGCTCCCTCACTTGGCTGCTTTCAGCTGGTGTCTGGGATGCCTGGAAAGTTCCAAGCGTCTTCACTTCCATGCCTGGTACCTTGGTGTTTCTTCATGTGGCCTCTCTCTCAAAATGGCTAGCTTGGGCTTCCTCACTGCATGGTGATTTGATGGTATTTGGTCAAAGTGAGTCGCAGGGTCAGCCCAGATTCAAGGGCAGGGGAAATAGATGCCATTGCTTGATGGGCGAAGCAACAAAGAATTTATGGCCTGCTTTGATCTGTCAAAAAGATGGGGATCTGGAAAATGTCATCATTGGTTTCCATCCTCCCTTGGTTGAGATTCCTTTCCGGGTTTTTAACTACCTTGTAACTTCTTGCACTCGACTGAGTGTTCACTGGAGATGGATCACTAGCAGCACAAGGTCAGCATGAGGTTGTGCAGAACTTCCCAGCACAGTTCCAGCTGAACTCAAAAACTTTTAGCACAGGCTCATAGAGAGAAGCGTTTAGAGTCAGTCACCCACAATCCTAGCTAACCGAAAGCATAGCTGAAAGACTATATGACTGTAGACTTTGGAGGTGTCTAACTAAGCCCGGGGTCAAATTCCAGGGCCGCTACTTGTGAGGTATGAATTTCTGTTTCTTCACCTTTAAGGGAAATATAACTGTGTTCACTTTGTAGGAGGTTGGGAAATCACTCGGTGACTGCACCGAGGCCCTGTGAGCTAGAGGGGATACGCAGAGGGGCCTGAAGGTACAATTTGAGGCTTTTAAAACTGCAAGGAAAATATGTAGCAGGCCAGTCACTATGACACAGTACAGTTTTTCCTTTACATTTTAGCTTCGAAGGTTTGTGTACTACATTTTAAATACTATAAAAAAAAAATGCAATTCGATTCCTGTCAAATGCATATACCCATGAGTAAATGGCAAAAATGTCCCCCCTCCTTTTTGAATTATATCTAGAGTGGGGGAAAAGTAGTTCATTCAGACTCTTCGTCCAGCTCTGTAGTAGTTGTTCATTAGATGAGAGTTGTTCTGTTGACTTCACTGCTGCCCTTAGGGAATTTGCACACATTCTTCAATTGGCAATAACTGCAGCTCGGATAATTCCCATTGGCTATAAGTATCGTTGTGCAAAGTTACTTGTTCTTAGAACTTTGTAGTCTACTCCATAGATGTCCTTTCAAATGATCAGATGTTGACATAACAGTAGAGTAATACAAACATGTATCTTTGGTTTAGAACTGGCATTCTAAAGCTTAGAGGCATGGGGTGGCAGATGAAGAAATTTAATTTTTGCCATCATTAGGTGATGATGATAAATCTGTATTAGCTACTGAAGTATTTAGCCATCACTCTTATTGATCGATTCACTTATTCATTCATCAAAGGATTCAGCATATCTTCAGTGTAAAACTCTGGGTTTAGCAAGATAATTATAATAACTAATATTTATTAGATGCTTGCCTTGAGCTAGTAGTCCTACTAAATGCTTTAAAAGACATTAGATCATTCAACTTTCACAATAATCTAATGAAGTTCAAAGCCAGTAAATGGCAAAGGTGAGATTTGAATCCAGCCCGGAGAATTCCACCCAGGAAAATAAATACATATGGTCCTGGTTCTGAAGGTCTTCCTTCTAGAGAGGCATGTGATGACCATAATAACAGCTAACGCTTATTGAGCACTTAACTGAGTCAGACACACTTAGAATTACTTTATTTGCATGAATTCATGTAGTTCTCATATCAACTCCATGAGCTGTTATTTAGCCCCATTTTCTAGACAAGGAAACTCAGACACAGAAAATTAAATAATTTGCTTAAGGTTACACAGCCGGCAAGGGATTGAGCCAGGATTTGAATCCAGGTAACCTGGTTTTAGATCTCCTGCTTGTAACCATCAGTCCATATAGGCCAGATTCAGTACCTTATCATCTGAGCTAACACAAATTTGAAGAAGGGGCTCTAAGAATGGATAAGTGAGAGAATCCAACTCTGCCCGAGGAAGCCAGGGGAGAGGGCTTTTGAGGTCGGCCTAAAACAGGGAGTATGTTGGGGACCAAGGATGGGGAAGGAGACAAGTAGAAGAAACAGAATTAGCAAAGGGTGGAAGAATTAGGAAGCAGAGCATAATCCAGAAACTAAAAGTCGTCTGCTGTGATTGGAGGGCGGATCACGAATTCTGGACTCGTTTGCATATGAGTTAATCTCGTCCCGACCAGTCATTAAGATCCAAAGAATAGGACGAACAATAAATATGCAAGAACTTTTTAATTTTGCAAAAGTGTTACATTTACAGAAGAGTAGCATGGATAGTGCACAGGGTTTTCATATACCCTTCACCCAGCTTCCTCTAATGTCAATATCTTATATAATCGTGTACATTTATGAACACTAAGAAATAAACCTTGGTAACAGTTTACCAAGTTAATCTCGTTGACACCTTTAAATGCGGTACCTTTAACTGACATACAGAACTTACCTGGAGTCACCAGTTTTCCCACCAGGTCCCACGTCGCATTTAGTTAGTATGGCTTCTGAGTCTCTTCCGTGGTCGATCTTTTTTTGCCTTTCATGACCTTTCCACTTTGTAGAATGGTCTTCAGTTTTGGTTCGTCTGATGTTTTCTCCTGATTAGAACGTGGTGATGGGACGAATACATGCGATCTCATTTGAACACCAAGTGTCACTGTTTATCTATTTTAGTAAAATGTAAAGTGTCTTTTAATGGTGATACTTTTTACACAATCGGTCCCATCTTTCTGTCCTGTCTGCATGGTAGCATGGTTTTATATGCATGTTGGGCAGATGCGGTGTTGAGGGTACAAGACTGTGTGGCTAAGTGGCCAAAGAAAGCCACGTCATCACAGTGATCTCAGTAGCAACCGGTTGACTTGATTGGCCCTTCAGCCATATCCTCACTCTGTAATTTGGACTTGCCCACCCTTCTTCCGCATCGCATGAGAAGCCCTCTCATAGGGTATTGCTTTGTCTGCCCTTATGACCACCCTGAGCCATCGACAGGCATTTCTTTGGGTGCCGCATTTCTTGGTGTGTGAGGCTGGGAGAAATCCAAGGTCAAAATGCTCTTCGTCAACCCCTATCAGAGGGGAGGAAGAGTTGGGCTTCGAGTAAATATTCATTTACATCAGCAGCATTCCTATGCGCTCATTCCATGCTTGCTTCTTTCTTCTTAACAGTACTAAAATAAACACATAATTCTACGAAAATATTAGTACTGTGTGCTGTTTTCTTTCACTTGCCAAGATTGTTTTATAATAAATACCACTAGGAAAAATACCATTGGCTAGCATCCTCAGCAGTTACATTAATATCTCTAGAGAACAAAGTATGGATTTGCAAAGAGAAGCTAAATATGCCTGTTTTCTACTGCATTCTTTGAATATGCTGATCTTGTTACCTTTGAGCTTGATGTTACCTTAAAATATTTCTCTTGGTTGACAAAAGTTGATGTCACTATTTCCTGTGTTATTCACTAATTAAATATCTTTTAGCAGGTAAGCCTAACATAAGGATTCTTTAAAAATGAGTGGGACTAAAACAGATGTTTCTAATGTGCTTTCAGGGTAGAAATTTGTCGATTAAATCGGATATTCTTTTTCATCAAGAATAATTTAGTCAGATGGAAGAAATGGGTTTTCTCGACAGTTTCGTTCACTTGGTTAATATCGTGTCTTAGTTTCAGCCATCACTTCAGGTGAGTCAGGCTGGTACTCATGGTAGATACAGGGTCAGAAGAGAGGGAGAAGATGCTCCAAAGCCTCTTGAGGTGTGAGGTGGAAACTGCACAGCATCACTTCCGTCTTCTGTTGGTCAAGTCACAGGTCAGTCCTGATTCAAAGGATGGAGGAATAGACCCTGCCCATTAATGGAAATGTCCGCCACATTGCAAGGGGACAATTCCTTCATCGATCTACAGGTATTTTATATATAAGTGACTTGGAATTTTAAAGAGTCTATAAAAAGATAATCAGAAAGAAAGACATCAAAATATTAAAATATCTCTGGATGAATTTAAATCTTCATATTTTCAGTTCTGCGGAAATAAACAGGTATTATTTGTGTAAGTTAAACAATAGTTGTAAAAAATTAAATTGTGTTGGAAGCATAGAAGAGGGAGTGGTTACTTCTTTCTGTGAGGAAGGTGCTAGCATTTCTTTCCGAATAGCAAGAATTGTAAATCATAGCCTTCTGGGTGGTAAACTTGTGTGGAATCTTTTTTGAGTATAAAATGCTAAATAGGCTATTTCGGATGGGAACCTCTGCTTTTTAATCAAGCTTTCAGAGGTTTTATATGTATTTTTTCACAAAAACTGTCTGCCAAGAAGAAAAAATGTGGAAGGGGAGACATTCTAGAGTTAGCTCCTGAGTTGGGAGACAGGAAGCATGCGGGGAAGGAAGTCTGGACTGTGCGCTGTGCCCTCTGTGGTTGGCTGAACGGCCACGCGGTTGGGCCGTGCATGGCCAATGGCTAAGAAAATCTTTCTTCTCTGGTACTTTCTAGAAAATCTCAGATGTGCTCTTGACAAACACAAAAGTAGGCAAGTGCTACAGGACAACCTCTTATTAATTAGATTTCAGTTATAGCCATTATTCCCTTTTAAGTTTTTAAAAAAGCTTAGAGATTTAATTCACGCACCATGGAATTTACTCATTTAAGGTTTAGAATTCAATGTTTTCTAGTATGGTGCATAGTTGTGTAAACACTGGTTTTAGGACATTTTAATCTCCCCAAGAAGCAATCCTGTACCCATTAAAACAGTCACCCCTATTCCTCCCTACCCCCAGGCCCTGGTGACCACGAATCTGCCATCTCTTTCTGTGTCCTGGAATTTGTCGATTTTGGACATTGCATATCCATTGCATATACATGCGGTTATATGATATGCAGTATTTTGTCTCTGGCTTCTTTCATTTAGCATACGTTTTTCAGGGTTCATCCACGTGGTAGCACGTATCGGCAAGGACCTGGCGGGACCACATCTTGTTTATTCATTCATCAGTTGATAGACATTTGAGTTGTTTCCACTTTTTGGCTTTTGTGAATAATGCTGCCATGGACACCTGTGTACAAGTCTTTGTGTGGACATACGTTTTCAATTTTCTTGGGTAGACATCTAGGAGTGGAATTTATGGGTACACCAAGGTTGGAACAAATTCACAGGTTAGGCTCATTTGCCAAATATGATAGTGGATTTTCCTGGGAATACAATTCTTTGGCCTGGCTAAGGTGTGACTATAAGGCATGTTATGGGTCAGCATCTCGGGAAAGTTTCCAAAAAGTAGCTCTACAGATGCTTTTCAGTGACAGAACCAAAGTTGGCATAGGTGCACAGCGTGCTTAGGCGAGGATTTTGAACTGAATGTGTAAATTCTGCTACCTGTTTGCAAAATGTACTGCACATATAAAAAAAAAAAGAAATCTTTTATTTAACGTTGACTATATGGTATTCTGCATATACTTGATATTATTGTGCATACACGGTGAATTGGAAAAGATGAGAAAGTTCTGTGTCCGTGGATCAAAAATGAGCAAAAGAAAAGGAAAAGTTGTACACTATTCATTGGTCTGTCAAGCAACGTAGGAAAAGTCCAGGTGTTCGTTATTTTTTATTTTTTTAAATTTTATTTTATTATCAGTTTCAAGTATACAGTATATCGGTTAGACATTTATATAGTTTATGAAACGATCCCCCGATGGTTATTTTTTTAATGACATTTTTCTATAGGGAGAAAAGCACAATGAGAAAAAAAGATGAGAAAGCAAGTGACAGTTGTCAAGCTTTTGCCAGGATGACGTGATTGATAATTACCTGCCGCTGAGCAGAGAACACGTGGCCGTGCTTAGAATTTGCTTAAATGGTTTCTAGGCTGTCTTCCCCGTGGGCTGTTAAAATTCTTCAGCCTAAAAGCTCTTGAACAAGGAGAATATTGCCCTTTTAAAATTATGGAGTCTATTCGAACATGCAGAATGCGTGTTTTCCCGAAATGCTCCAAAGACAGGTTGCGGAAATATTTATAATGTACATATCGGTTGATTCACAGAATTTAAATACGCGCTTTTTAAAATTGTTACTTTTCTCTGAAATTTCTCAATATCTGTATACCGGATTTATTGCATCAGCTGTTACTTTACCAAGATGTCACATGTGCTATGACCTTCCTGGGGCTGAACGCGACGGTTTAACATATCAAAACTGAAAGGTTCTCCTCTTCCTCTGAGCCACTTGCCAGACAGGTCAGTGTGCCAAGTGTCAGGCTACATGTTACTGTTGATGAAGAACAAGATAAATGGCCTTGGAAGAAGTTTTCTCCCATCTGGGCAGTCTTCTTAGAACCACAAATGTCCCCTTCCATGTGAAGGAATAGATTTTACTGTCCCTTCTCCCATGGGTACTGATTCGGCAGGTCCTTGGCACTGGGCACTGCTAATTCAGGGGGTCTACCGATTTGAAGGGTGTGGTGAATGTCAAAGTGAGTGGCCACATTTGGCCTCTGCTTCCCTTGAGGCAGAATGTGGTTCTCCTGCTGTGACTCTTTGTGAAATCAGATAATTACCTTCTCCCATTGACTGACCAGGAAAAGAATTATCCATCAGTCCATCTACCAGCAAGTATTTGCCCCTGTCACTGTTGATAATCTGGTGACGTAAAACTGCCCAGTCCTCGTACAGATTCCCGTTCTAGCGGGATAGTGCAAAGGAGAAATTAGAGAACAACACAGAAATATTAAATTGGGGCAAAACTGTCGGGGTGCCTGAAAATTCTATCTCAATCGAGAGAAGGGAGAATTTGGGATGCTTGGGAGTTATTGAAGAAGGCCTCATGGGAAGGGGACATTGAGCTGGCTTTGGAGGTGGATAGAATGTCGATATTCGAAGTGGAGACTCTTGCGAGCATTTGAGGAGGGGAAAGAACTATGAACAATGGCTTCGAGAGAGAAGCAGCCTGAACAACAGTTCCAAGGAAGAAGCAGTCGCTGTACACGCGAGACTATGACTGGATTCCCAGTAATAGGATAAAGCAGCAAAGCCAGAAGGCTAGTTTTTAAGCAGCTGAGGAAACCTCTTATTTTCTTGACGCATCCTTGTCTGCCCCAACGCGTACTTTACAATAGAAGGTCCTTTAAGGCGAGGGCGACACTGAGTTTCACTAGTTTTGCCTTTATGTATTCAACTTTAAAAACACCATGACTTCTGGAAGCAAACAAAAGTAGAGTTAGGATGAACACCCAGTTCTAGTGTAGGAGAACTTTTCCAATTTAATGAAAAGATCAGTATTTGGGCTTTTTTTGTTATGTTCAGATGGGAAGCCAAATACAGACACACGCCTAGAAGATAATGCAGAGGCCAAGTTGATCTTTTTTTGAGCAGTGCGTGTGGAAATCAGTGACTTTGCCTGATGAGAGAGCCGCGAGGATGAATGAGAGAGCGCTCGCTTCCCCCGCGCATTGCTCTTCTGTCGCCTTTACATTTTATTAGATTTTAAACCTATGGCATCGGAAACTTACCAAAAATATTACCGTAAGAGAACACGTTAAATAAGATAGCGGAGACAGGATTCACTCCTCGGGTTAACGCCAGCAGTCATCCGAACGTGCTTTTTTTTCCTGGCATCAAATCATAGCTGTGGGATGACCTTCTCGCTCTCTAAAAATCACCTAAAGTTTTTATAAAACTTGGCTTAAATGTAAAAGGAGGCTTTAAAAATGTTAAGTAGGGTTCTCGTCTACTTTTGAAATTCAATGGTTAAGGCCAGGGGCATGGCGGTTGAGAGTGGGTTTGGCGAAGCGGGTGGTGAATCAGGTATCTCTCGGGATCTCCTCCCCGCAACCCGCTTTCTTGAATGTAGTAGTGGATATACCCACCTATACACGTGATAACATTGCATGGAACTCTTTCTTTCTTTCTTTCTTTCTTTCTTTCTTTCTTTCTTTCTTTCTTTTCTTTCTTTCTTTCTTTCTTTCTTTCTTTCTTTCTTTCTTTCTCTCTCTCTCTCTCTCTCTCTCTCTCTCTCTCTCTCTCTCTTAGCTCTCTCACACATACACACATTCTAAATTATATGACAAAATGAAATTCTATGAAAATTTATTACTGAGCCACGGCATCGTACAGTTGTCTAAGCCAGAAGAAATATTTAAAAAATCGTTTCTAGTCTTTTCATAATCTGTCCCAGAGTCCCCTGTTTTGTTCCAGCCTTATGTTCTCACTCCCTTCCACTCCTCCCGCCTTGTGATTCTTTCACATTTCTTAGACTCTGGGTTACTATTCCCAATTTTTGGCAGCCAGAAATCCTTTCAGATGAGACTGTCAATTTATGCTTCCTGAAACCTCTAATTTTCAGATTAGCTAAATTATAAACTTTCCTATTTACAAGTGTGGCATTCCTCTGCAGCCTAACTAACATTTGTCTAAAAATAGTATTCGTCGCCATTAGATCTTACTTATTCTTGTATACACAATTAGCGCTTTACCTCTTTCTTACTAGCCAATAAATTCTGTAATTTAAAAATGTAAGACTTTGTATTATTAGTTAGTCTTGGGCTGCATATGATTTTTCTTTCATCTGCTGGAGATGACTATTTTCTTCTTTTGGGTTGGGGATTAAAACTTGCATTTAATATGGGGGAGTCGTAAGTTGGCCCTGTTTTCTCTGTCTGCCAGCTGGCCCCTTGTCCCATACAGAGATATCAGGTAGATTTACTGTTGCAACTGAAAACAAGTGGGGATTGTAATGGAGGGTATTGAATGACTTTTAGATGACAATAATCACTAAAAATATCACAACGGTTCAGCCGAATTAGTTGTGGGGTCATGCGGACGACTCGTCGAAATGCTTGAAATTTGGTTATTCGCACACAGAGCCTGAGTTATTTCGAGCTGTGGTTTTTAATGTGTGCCAACCTGCAAACGACTTTCAAAGATTTAGTTCTGGCAGGTTTGCATTGCTTCTGTCTACATTTTTCAGCATTAGACTTGTTTTTGTGTTGTTTTTTGTTCGTTGTTTTTAGTTTACCGTTTTCTTCAGTCTAACTCTAAATATTATTCAAAATTTATTTTGCATTGGAGGAGCTAGTCTTAGATATCAAATGCGTAAGAACAGCCTCTTCTTCTCACTCTTGTTTCTTCTGGTGCTATTTGTCTGTATTTGCTTACAAAAGGAGTCCTACCCGCTATGGCGGACTTGTGCTATTAGCTGCCTCTCTCTGCCTAACCCCCAGGTTAGCGTTCTTGTGGGAATTAAAAATAGGTTTCTCCTGATTTCCTTGAAAATTGTCAGTCTCTTAGCTCTGACCATATTGTTTTCACAGGAAAACAAGCTGTTTGTGTTATTGAACATTCTTCCTCATTTTTCTTTCTCTGTAAGGATAAATTCATCACGGTTTATTACCTAAACATAGATGAAAGTATTCAAAAACTAATCTCAGAGAGTCTCAAAAGAACCATTTTAATTTAAGTCACCCAGACATTGGTAATTAGGAAGATTTTAAAATGCCAATAAAAGCTATCAAAATTTGCACTTATTACAGTTTACACTTCAGAGGAAAGAGTAAAAGCAATTACAGAAAAATTTAATTAGGTTTGAGAAGAACGGAGGAAACAGAAACTTATTTAAACTCAGAGAAATGCCTTTTTGAGCTTTTCACATAGAGACGCTTGAGTTAAAACTCTATTATCAAAAGTTCATTTTGTCTTTGTTTTCTATTAGTGTAATAGAATTTTCTCTCAAATAAAAGTTCTAATAATTAGGCTAGTGATTGTTGCTTCTATGTATTATTAGAAGAATAATCCAGATGGAATGAAAGTGAAAGAAAAATTTAGAATACAATATTTTGTAACAGTTAGGAATTGTCAATGTTTTCGATGTGGTCCCAGCAGTCTTGGACAATGGCAGGATTTTGTGTCCAATATTATCATTGTTGCCTTTTGCCAGATTTTAATGGAATTGCCTGCTCTAAACATCGGCTTGACCATTTTATCTCTTAGCTTGAGGTCTGCTGCCAGCACAGTGAGACCGTGAGGAAAGCCATGATGTACTGAGTAGTAAATGCTTTGTGACAAGGATTTTTCAAAATGACTCTTCTTCCAGAGAATCTCTGTCTTGCTGTTAATTGCGTATTGGTTAATAAATTCCGCTTCCCTTTTTGGTCAAGTTTTTCTTCTTAAATTTAATGCTTGTCACTTTATAAATAAGATGCTACCTTGAAACAACATTTTTGTCAGAAGGCAGTTCAGCTTTGGTATTATGGAGCCTTTTAATGTCATTTTGCACCAAGTGCAGTTATGCAGATATTTTTATCAAACCGATCATGGCTTAAAATTTTCTGTAACATATTTGGTTGAATGACATTGTTAAATCTGGCCTAACCAAAATTCGGATTTCATATTCCATGGTTACTAGTGAACTCCCTGTAACAAGTTGTGGTTTTCTTGTGATGGCAGAATGCTGAATGATTGTGGCTTTTTGCTGGTGCCAGCCATTTCATATGATTTAGGACTTCCAGTTTCGCATTGTGCTGAGAAATGATGGTGCCCATCTGAGGTGCGATCTGATGACCATGGAGATGGCAGCCCCTTCCCCAAATCTCTATTGACTTCAGACGAGCAAGTCATTTAACTCTGTGAGCCTTATACCTAATTTTTTTAGCAGAAAGCTGGAGAATAAACCTCATCTCATTCCCTGTCCTAGAGAATCCTAGAAAATCTACATAATCTCTTCCCCAAGCCACTGGGGCCTTCCTTTTCACTCTGCAGACTCTAGATATGCCTCTTAGCATGGAGCAATCTTTATGGTATCGGCTCAAGGAGCCTGATCTCTGTGCAGAAGAAAAAAGAAAAAAGCTGTGCAAAAAAACACTCCCTCGTTTACGGGCCATGTCTCTAATTGGCTGTTATTCTGCACTGACAGTAAAAACATTGAAAGAAATTGCCCTTTTAAGTTAAATTCACACTGAATAAATGAACAGATAATCTGAATGAGCAAATGTTCTCTTGCTGATGTTGGTAGGAATTATTGTCTGTTGAGCAGATTGATTTAAGTTGGTGAACACAAATGCCCTCTATGTAGGGCATTTCTACTTAGGGTATTCATATAATTTATTGTCAAAATCAAGACACTTTGAAATGTGAAAAAGGGAGCTATTAATAGTTACACCAGAGTAACAGGCGTAACCCGAGATCGTACCGGTCAAACCTCACCCAGAACTCCACGAGAGTTCAAGTGCTACCCACTTTGGAAGACCCAGATCAAGTCTCCTCCAAGAAGGATCTTTGGAGTGCTTATCTGAATTATGACGGCATCAGTGGCCTAAGCATGTCAGAAACGAAGATGCTTTATGTACCTCAAAGAAAGAATTTCATGCTGTTATTTGATGGTATGTTTGTTCTGTCTTACCAACTAGAACGTAACCTTCTTGAGCACAAGGACTGTGTCTTCCTGAAGCGCCGAGGACATTGCATTGCCCAAGAGAGGAAATTCTTGTCGTTAGTTGGCTTACCTTCATAGTAACAGTCTTCTTCATGATTGTGACTACAAACATGGGTACTGGATCCCCCAAAAAAAAGATTATTTAAAGATCTTTCTCCAGGGTTTGTAATTTTATATGGTAGAAAGGGTTAAATATTAAGCCAAATATAGTTAATCGTGACCCAAATACCCATTTAGTTACCAGATGTTTGAAAGCGTCCACCTCGGTTTAGACATTTTAACTACAGCCAGACCTTTATATAGGAGTATTTTTATCACAGGAAGGATCACTTGAGAATAACTTAATTGTAGCATTCTGATCAAAATTACAATTAATTTTTACTAAGAATTTATTGAAAAGATAAAACACATTTTGCTAATTGTAAAAGTAATATTTGCTCATTGTAAAAAGAAAAACTCATAGAAAGTGTAGAGGCAAAACTAAAAATCACCCATAATCCTTTAGTTTAGAGATATTTACTTGGAATATGTTGGCATATTTTCTGGCAGTAGTTTTTCTGTATATTTATATACTATAGCAGAGTATAAGTGTACATGCACATAAGCGGTAGGCAGTGTCTAAGATGGCCCCCAATGTTCGCTGCCTTCTGTCATCCATAGCTTCATGTAATTCCCTCCCTGTGATTAACTTGCTTATAATCAATAGAATATAGCAATTTGGAGGGGATGTCACTTTCATGATTAGGGCACAAAGGATTGTGAAATTTGACTTGCTAGCAGACTCTCTTGATGAAAACTGACATGTTGGAGAGCCCCACATGGCGAGGAACTGAGGGTGGCCTCTGGCCAACAGTCAGCAAGGAAATACAGCCCACAATGAACTGGACCCTCCCAAAGGCCACACGAGTGCACATGGAAGCATCCTCTTCCCCATTTGAGCCTCCAGATGAGACCCAGTCTCAGTGGATGCCTCGATCGCAGCCTCGTGAGGCCCTGAGCAGAAGACCCAGCTAAGCTGTGCCTGGGTTTATGACCCACAAAATCTGCGAGATAACAAATGCGCATTGTTTAAGCTGCTTATTAGTTTGAGGTAATTTGTCATATAGTAGTAGATCACTAATACAATTGGAGAATGTCTCATTTATAGTTTTAAACCATTTTTACATAATATTCTCTCATAAAAATCTGTCATTAAAACTTATTAAATACATAAAAACATAGTAAGGATATGCCACATTTTAATCTTAACATTATTGGATGTCTGCATTATTTCTAAATACTGGCTACTATAAATCATCCTCATACATCTATCTTTGACTACACATTTTATTACTCCACTAAGAGTCATTACTAAAAGAGGAGTCAATAATTCGAAGTATATGAATAATATTAAGGATTTAGGAATAGTGCCAAAATACTTCCACAACAATTAGGCCATTTAGCATGCCTCCTCTGAGCATTATACTTGCCAACACTGAATAGTTAAAAAGCTTAGCCAACTTGAGAAATAGTATCTTTGTTACTTTAATTTTTATTTCTCTCATATTTTCACATGACTATTAGTTAGTTAAAGTTTACTAAACATTTAAATAAAATAATTAGTTAACTATATACCTTAAACCACTAGATCTACAAGTAAATATGTAAACATGAGGATGTTTGTTAAGTCAACATTTATCAAGTGCTCGTTATGTGCTTTACAAATATTAACTTATTTGCCCCGCATGCCAACTCCAAGCCAGGTACCACTGTAACCCTCACTTTAAAGAAAATCGGCAAAGAACACTTGCTGAGGGCAGTATAGATAGAGAAAGCATGTCACCACATATTGTGATGCAATCATCTTAGCTCGGGTCGCTACAGCAGAGTACTGTAGACTGGGTGGCTTTTAAATAACAGGCATTTATTTCTCTCGGTTCTGGAGGCTGGGAAGCACAAGATCAAGGTGCAGGCAGTCTGGGGGCCTGGCGAGAACTCACTTCTTGCCTTGCACATGGCCACTTTCCCGCTGTGACTTCTTCACATGGTAGAGGATGAGCGCTGGTCTTTTCCTCCTTATAAGGACACTAATCGCATCATGGGTCCCCATACTCGCGAACTTGTCTAACTCTCATCACCTCCCAAAGGCTCTGCCTCCAAACACCATCACATTAGGAGTTAGGGCTTCCACATAGGAAATTTGAGAAGCACAGACATTCAGTCCGTGGCAACAGTATATCAAGAGGACGAATCGGATCCATTTAAATACTACTTCCATGTATCTGTGAAAACTGGAAGAGTTTTTAATTTGACAGTGGAGCAGCAGCTCCTGCCGAGTTTTAATGTGCCAAATAGAAGGAGAAATTACTTTAAGTTCTTTACACTGTGATCCTTTATACAGAAATTGTGGGAGTTAGGTTTAGGTCAGTTAAAAATGAAATTTTCTAAAGGAAAATTAAGAAGACAAATAATTCCAAGTCTCTAATTTAGAGGGTTAATTGCAAATTAGAGCTTTGCAAATGGTAGCAGTTAAGCTTTGATTGGGGCATTTCAATTCTCTGCCTCCAAAGGCAGGTTTTAATAAGTCCTGGGAATAGTAATCCGAAAGACTTTCTAACAGCAGGATGGGAAATTGTTACATATTATTTATTATACTAGGAAATGAAGTATGCCTTTCTCATTGTCATCACCCTGAAACACATTTCAACACCAGAAGAAAATTATTTTATCTTTCTTTCTTAACTTGATGTCTTTGCTAGAAGATGTAGATGTTAGCCAATCTGTGTCCAGCAGCAAGCATCTGCATATTTTAAGTATTTCCAAACTTCACTAATAAAGTGGTTGATAACAGCGCTTCATTTCTAGGTAAAATATCAGACTTTTTAACCTTTAACATTGGATCATCAGGAGAACATCAGCGTCATATTTAAAACAGATACTCCTAATTCACGAAAGGACGTCAGTCAATATTAAAGTAACTGCTTGCTCTATACCAGGCGTCATAAACTCTGGCTCAGCCTTTCATGTGTCTTTATGGCCTGCTAGCTAAGAATTGTTTTTACATTTTTATATGGTTGAAAAAAATCAAGAGAATATTTTGCGACATGTGAAAATTACATGCAATCGAAATCTTATTGTCTATTAATAAAGTTTTATTTGAACACAGATACATCATAGATTTATGTATTGTCTCTGTCTGCTTTCACGCTACAATGCCAGAGTTGAATAGTTGTGACAGAGACTGTATGACCCTCACAGCCGAAAATAGTCACCATTTGCTCTTTTACAGAAGATGTTTGCTCACCCCTGCTCTAGACTTCTGTGCCTCCCTTTGACCACGCTTCGTGATAGTTTAAAACGGTACTAGAACACAACGCAGGTAATCATGGAATGGTGAAAATAAAGTCCATTTTCTCTTTTTAGGGAAGAGATCATTATAGTTCATTTTGAGGAACTTTTTACTTAAATATATAGTACTGCAACAGGCATAGCTCAAGATCTTTTATCTGTGTATATTTGAAGCGATCCCTGATTTGCAGGAGCCTGAATTATCTGAAGTGTTATCTCTGTTCTCTGTATGTGAGTGACATGTCCTTTAGCACAGAGGCGATAATCAACTCTCTTGAATTTATCTCTTTTCAACATTTTCAAAACACAGTACCAGGCAATTCATTGGATTCTTTCATTGTTATTTCGTTTTATCCTCTCAACCCTACAAGTAAATTTTACTTTTCAATTGTAGTGATGAGGATGTGGACGCAGAAGGACGACACTATTTGCCTAAATTGTAGAGCTAATCAAAGGTCCCTCCAGGCTCTGTACCTTAATTCACCTAACTTCAAAGCTTTGCTCAAAGTATTTTGTCTTATTGCCATCAGCAGAAGAGTTTCATCAACATAGGTCAGAAATCTTTCCCTAACTCATTGATTATTTTCTACCCGCAATGCTTTCTCTACCCATCCAAATACAGAACCATTCATCACCTTTCCATCCATTTATCCATTCTTCCTGCCTGCCTGCCTACCTGCCTGCCTTCCTTCCTTCCTTCCTTCCTTCCTTCCTCTCTCTCATTCATAATTAATTTAAACATCAATTATTTACTAAACACCTAGTCCATGCTAGCATAATGCTAACAACCTTAAGCACTAGGCATACAAAATATGAACACAAGAGACACAGTGCCTGCCCTCATAAAAGTTATAGTCATTTTTCACCTGCCAGTGCCACACAGAGGATGAATTTTATTTGCCAACAGGTCTCTAGGGCCCAGGTATCTCCATCACGTGTGGAGTTCGATGTCCGCATGGTTCACAATCTGCCCTTTCAGAAGTCACTGGAACTGAACTTCTTGGATGAACGTTTTGCTTTTATAAATAGTTTGAATAGTGGAATGAAGATATTATAATTTGATTTTTTAATTAAAGGCTAAAAAATAAAGAGATAGCAGCTTTTTAAAAAACTAAATGGAACACTTTACATAAATATTTCCCTCGGAGCTACTGAACACATGCCAAATTCTAACAATGACATATGCAAATATATGTAAATATATAACATATTTGGTTATACATTTTTCTTGATCGTATCCCAAAAGATTTTCATCCATTACTCGTTTTTCTGAGAAAACAGAGGCCGGCTTGACTTGACCGGTGAGGTCTCTTGTGATCGTATGTAACGTACTACCACCACACACACACACACACACACTCACTCACTCACACCCACACTCACTCTGCTCACTCACTCCTCACTCACTCACTGGTTAGGGAGCCTCGGATTCTTTTCAAAGGACTTTGCTGGTGAAACTTGGAAGTGCTGTGTGGCTGCTGGGAGTTCTGTTTTGGTAGTAGTTACTGGTTAGGCTCTGTAAATTTTCCTTCCAGACATCTGGCTAGTTCTCAAAAATTGCCTTTAAGAATTGTATTTTGTAAGTTAAGAGCAGAAGCTATTATTAGCTGTGTGTTTGTGGTTGAAGCATGAGGTCAGATCTGGCAGAGAACTCTTAAGGGTGTGTGAAGGGGAACTTCAGCCCAGCCGTCCTGCTGCCACTCTGCGCCTTGGGGAGCAGCTTACTCCTGGGCACACAGGGAGAGCTTCCCAATCTGTGGGAGTATGAGCGTTAATAATGGAATGCTGCCTTTGGGAATTAGGAGTGACTTGTACCATTCCTCCTCCCCCCGCAACCCCCGAATTCAATGTCTTAATGTTCACAGTTGCTTAATAGGTCAGGGACCATGTTGCTCTTGTTCATTATTGTACCTCCAGCTCCAAGTGCAGTGTTTGGCATAAATAATAAGTATCCGTTGAATGAATGAATGAGTTAAAAATTAAGGACGTGTTAAATGAAAGAATAGAAGTTTGCGATCAGAGAATATTTGTAGGTCATGCGATTCCAAATGATGGCAAATATCCAAGGCGAGGTGACCATCCTCATGAATGGCAACACTGGAATAAAAACAGGGTTCTCTAGACCTCAGGAAATTGAGGAACTATGATGTTATGGGCTGCATTGATGCTGAAGCTACTAAAGGTAATGGCAGAAGAAAGGCGGAAATGGAGGAAAGTTAGGCAAGTCTCCTCCTTTCTTTGCTCTCTCTTAGGATGAATTAAGTAATTTTGTTTAGATATATAAACATGTAAGGCCTGCAGGACCCATGCTTCTACTTGAGCGTACGTACACACCCACACCCACACCCACACCCACACCGGACTATCTGAAGCATCTGAGCTGATCATATGATGATAATAATTAAAGCAATAATTATAGGCAAGTGACCAAAATTAGCCATGGTTGGGAGCTATGGAGTGATTAGTACACATAATTATTTTCTGCTGATAGTGAAACAGGAAATATTTATATGCATATAAAATATTGAAACAGGGAGAAAACAATTTTCGTTTTCTCGAACTATCCTTATATCCATTTTGGTGGAAAAGGCTCCGTATTAGGGGAAAAAAAGGTGAACTGTTCGTTGCCCACTTGCTTTGATGTAGCAGATTCTGGGTGGAATTTTCAGGGAAGTTCTAGATGAAATGGTTATCATTATTCTAGTTCACAGAAGTACCTAAAATGGTATAAGGTTAGAATTTCTTTATACTCTGCTCATCGGCTTGCTGCAGAGTGCCACAGAAGGGAACGTAGTCTTGCTGCTGTGTGCGCAGATGCAAAATATACAAAGAATGTAGCTATTTTAAAAGGAAGTTTTTGTAAAAAGAATAATAAGGTTTTGATGAGAAATCCTTTAAATCTCAATGGTAGATAATGATGCAATTTCCTTTTTACAGATTCACTTAGATCTTTCCTGAATTGGAAGATAATGCTGGGAGACAGTTGCTTTCCCAGTGTTATAGTAATATAATTTTCTCTGTAGCTTTCAAATAATTGTCTGTGAAATCATTTTTGTGATTTCTATTTCAGAAACTTTGCCTTGACAGCAAAATCATAAATATTTCCCCCTATGTCAAACATTTCAGGTGACAGTCAGAGGTACCTAGTACATTTCGTTTTCTTCTGTAATCTCAAATATTATACAAGCTAGTCCTTTTCACACTTTTGGCTTAATAAACAATTGAATAGGGAAGTGATTTATTGCAAGGAAAATGACTCATCTTTGTTTCATTTTTCTTCTCAAAGTTACAGTGACATTCAGTACACTTTTATACTACATTGTTAATGAAAGTTTACGTATGGGTCTAAAAATACAGACAAAAAAGACAGTGAGTTGACTGGAGAAGTAACCTTTAGAATTTGAAATTTGTGGAACCATTTAATGAGGGGCTTTTCTCAGACCAAATGCTGAGTGAATTAGATCAGTAATTACATTTTGTCTTCTCATTAATCTTATGTAAATTCGGTTAATCTTCCCTTTATGGATGAGGAAAGGAGGACCAGAGATTAGATAATGTGCTCGAAGTCACAAAACCAGTAAGGGCAGAGCCAACACTTGGAGGCAGGTTTGTTTTCCTAATCCCTTCTACCTAACTGTGTTATTATTCATCACACCTGGGAGAAACATAATAATAAAGAGAATTTACTGTGACCTGTATACTTACGTATTTATGACTAAACTCGCCAATTTTGCATGTTTTTAAAAAATCTTTATCAGTGGTATTGATGGGTATCATTCTACAACATGTTTTTTTTGTTCATCATGGTTCTAATCATGTTCACTTTTACGTAGTTTTCTATTTTACAAGTGTAATGTCAATTCCTTTATCTTGTTTCCTGTTGATGAACAGAGTGTTCTTCAAAGTTTTCTTGGCTATTCTTGGACCCTTCTTTCGTGTAAGTGTTATGATAAGCTTATTAAGTTACTCAGCAATCATTTTGGAATTTTGTTTGGAATTGCTTTGAATTTATATATTAATTTACAAAAATTAATTTACGTGTGATTTTGGGTCTGCCTATCATGAAGTGATATATATACCTCTCTGTTTACTAACATAGTGTTTTATGTTCTTGCAAAATTTTAAAATTTTCTCAACATGCCTTCTATTAATTTTATTACACGTATTAATAGGAACCTTATAGTCATCGCTGATATTTTGTATGATGTATTTTCATCCTAATTTGGATATTACTGGTATATGGTAAAGCTGTTAATTATTGCGTGTTGATCTTGATTCAGCAACCTTGCTGAATTCTCTTATTTGTTCTAATGGTTTGTCTATAAATTTTTCAGATTTTTCTATGGAAGAACATCATATCTTCCCCAATCTGGGCTGTTTTATTTCTTCCTTTCTAATTCTTATACCTCTTAACTCTTGTTTTGTTTTGTTTACTTATTGTTTATTGTTATACTTATTATGGCCTTCAGAAAAGTTTTGAGTGAAAGTGGTGATCTCTCATTTTCTCTTAGATTTATTTTAAGCTTATCAAATTAAGACAGGTCTCTTTACTTTTTATTTGCTAAGAGTTTTAAAAATAACAAATGAGTAATCAATTTTATGGATTTTTTCCTGAATACAATGAGATGTAGATATGGTTTTTCATCTTTAATATACAAATATGTATATTGCATTTTTAATTTGTTTAACCTTGAAGCCATTCTTGCATTATTGATATTCATGATAGATTTTAAAAATTCTGCTGTATTTTCTTTAAGATTTTAGCATCAGTATTCATTATTGGGTAGGTCTCCAATTTTAATTTATCATACAGTCCTTATCAAATTGGTACAAAGACCATCCGAACTTCATTCAGAAAATTGATTAACTTTTTCCATTTTCTGAAGTACTTTGAACAAACTATGAAATCATCTGGGTCTGGCTGTCATTTTCAAGGGCAGACTTCTAATTGCCAATTAAATTTCTTTGATGGCTATTTATTTCTTCTAGTTTTCTGTTTCTTCTTGAAAAAACTATCATAATTTACATGTTTTTTAAAATTATCCATTTTACCCATTTAAAATGTATTACATCACTTTCATATTACTCTTATAATTTAAAATATTTATGGTATTTGTATTTTTCACATTATTAATATTGTGTATATGTGTATTTTCTCTTGGTATATCTTAAGGTTTTCCATTGTATCTATTTTTAGTAAAAAGCCAGCTTTTGTTTTTTTATATCTTTTATTGTATCTTGTTTTCTATTTCATCGATTTTTGTTTTTCTCTTATATAATTTTCTCTTATGTAATTTTCTTTTACTTATTTATGAAAACGTATTGAGAATATATTGTGAGCCAGGCACTGTTGAGATATTTGCCATACAATTATAGGAGAAAACTTGAGGACTTATTAGAAATTGTATAGTTCAGGGTTCAATGATTTATTTGCATTTTTATCAGCAAACATTAAAGGTAACATAGAACATGTTCCTCTGGCTTATATTAAAATTTTCATCTAGGCTGCTGACAAATGCTATGTTTTGATTCCATCGTCTTTATTTAATATGTGCTTTGAAAAACTTAGAGCCGTGGGAAAATGCAAAATACTTTCTGGGAACAGCTAAAACCTTAACCCATATATATTTGAAAGCTAAGGTTTTATATTTGTGACTGCTACATAATTTTTGCTAAATAATAGAGAAAAAAAGATACCTTAATAATCTTTTAGATTAACAACACCTTTGATCAAGGATCAAGGATGTTGATTTCCTTTAAGCTCTTATTTTGTGGATTAAGCAGTTGAACTGATCTTAGTTTTGTGACAAAGCAGGGTCCTAGGATACAGCAGTTCTGCCCATTCTCAATTTTTTGATGGTTCCCTATTCCCTTCACCTTTCCCCCACTATGTTTGGTAACTATTTTTTTTGTTTGTTTCTTTGGTACATTTTTCCTGACTATAATTGATATTTACTGATCATTTTAAGTTTCTATATGCTTGTTTCTGCCAAATTTTTTTTGTATCTATACTTGAAAATAGAATTTTCTACTTTGGTGAAATTGAAAACAATATATTAAAGTAGAGAGTATGAGGTATAAAATGTTAAGATTACTAAATTCAAGGGCATTTGGCATTTTTGAGAGTGGTACAGCTTAACCACCACAGCAATGTCACTTGTTTTTCGTTGATAAGCACAAATGCTTTGTTTTCTTTGTTACATGCTGTTCTTCTGAATTCACATTTCTTCTTGTTGAAATAAATCCTTTAATAGTTCTTTTAGTGTATCTCTGAGTATAAACACTCTTAATGTTTTATGTTTTATAATATAATTTTGCCCTCAATGTTGCGTGATAGTTTATCTGGGAATAAAATTTTATGGTAAGTTATTTTTTACTCATCATCGTAAAGGTGTTTCTGTATGTTCTTCTATCAACTTTTGTTGCTGATCAGAAATCTGCTCTGAGTCTGATAATCACTTCTTTTTAAGTCAAGCAACCATTTGTCTCTGCTGGCTTTTAAGATTTATATTTTTCAGTTTTATTCAAATGTGTCTAGGTATGGGATTTATTTGTATTTATGCTACTGAATATTCATAGAACACTTTCAATTGAGGAATCCCATTTTTCTTCAGTTCTGGAAACCTCTTGTATATTCATGTTCAAATATTATTCTTCAGTTGCTTCAGACATTTCTTTTTGAATTTCTAATAAGAGATTCTAAATCTCTAATAAACCTCTAAAGTTGCAGCTCTTCCCTTCTTAAGTGCTCTTTCACAATTTTTAATTTCTTTTTCTCTTCTGCTAGCTTCTGGGCGAATTTCTTGGTACCAAAATCTAATTTGCTAATTCACTTTTCAGCTATTTCAGGTCTAAAGATTATCCTATCCTTTGAATTTTTAATTTTAAAAACCATAATTTTTCGAATTTTAATTTATTTCTTTTTCTCTTCACCTGTCCTTTCCTTCTTTCTGCCCAATTTTGTGTTATAATTTCTTTTCTTTTTGTAGGGCTGATTCCATCTTTTATTTTCCTGAACATTTAAAATGTACTTCTTTGAATGATTTTGTCGAGCTATTTTATGATGTTAATTTCATCAGTGAGAACTCATATTATGAATACTAATATTATTGGCTGTCTTTTTGCGTGTTACATTACTTCACGTGTTTTGTGATTTCGGTTCATGGGCTAATTTTGAGTGGATTTTTTTGTTTGTGTTTTTCTAGATCTCCCTTGCTCACTTGTTTTTGTGCTTTCATTCTCTCTCTCTCTTTTTTTTTATGAGCATATCTTTGTGTCTGGCATTTTCCAGTTGACTTCCAACTGGGCCCCCAGGGCAGAACCACATCTTTTATGATGGTTTGGAGCTCCTGTCCCATAGTTTTATTAGAAATAATGCAGAGGCAGATTCCAACTCAATGACAGCTTGTTTCAGATCTTGGGTTAGATAGGCTGTGTTCATACCTCTTGCTTCCACAGGTCTTCAGCTTCATAAAACACAAGATTTCTCAATAGGGGAACTGTTGTCACTTCAGACCAGATGATTCTTGTTGTGAGGGACTGTCTTGTGTTTTGTAGGATATTTAGCAGCATCCTGGGCTACTCACTAGATGCCAGTAGCACTTTCTTCCCTTCGCTTATGACCAAAAATGACTCCAGACGTTGCCAAATGTTCCTAGGGAACAAAGTCATATCGTCTCTCTTGGTAACTAATGGTATAACTTGTATCTTCTGGAATTACTTGGCAATAGTTTAACTTTCTTTAGCAAGCAGAGGGGTCCAAATCCAGTCTAACTTTATGCCCAGAGCCTGGGTTCAGCCCTTTGTATCAAGTAGAGGACTTTTAATTACCCACTGGAAAGAAATGTCCACTTCCCATTGCCTATTTAAGGGCTCAGCACCCAGCAGACTATGCCTTCACACTCACCACTACTGGTTCTTGAGGATATATATCTTAGTTTGTATTTTGCTGTTGTCTTTTATTGTTTTCTTTTTATATTGCATTTATCATTACTACATGTTTGGAGTAGAGAGGACACTATACAGCATGAACTTAAAATTCTTTCTTACTCATAAATCATAGAAGAATGTTTTCTAAAAATATGGACGTTTTTTCATTGAGTTTGAGTTTTTTTTTCTTGATAGTCCAACTCCTTTCGATGCTTTCTTATTACTTTTCTGCCCTAATTTGATTCTGACGTTGTTTTGCCTTTTTTTGATGTTTATAACCAAGACCTTCATAAACCTGCTTTATTTTTAACCAGTATTTGGAGTATTGATCATATTAACTAAAACATGTAGACATTTTGGAATGATTTTATATATTATCTCTTTGGGAACAAGCACAGGCATTATATGTTGCAAATTAAGAGAATGAGGAGATTGTCCTACAGAGTAAGAAGCAGAGCAAAGTTCTGCCTGTAGTTATAATGGAGAAGGACAGTGTAGACTGTGAGGGAAAGGAGGGCAGCAGGAGGTTTGGACCTTGCTGGAAAATCTTCAGGAATGAAGTGAAATGTAGCCAAATTGGAACCCACCCCAGCCCTTTCCCTCCATGTTAAAGTTAGTTAAGTCAATTCGAGCATCTATTTATAGTTAAGCCTTGGTTTTGATTAATGATGTTGGACATGGATAGAAGAGGGGAGGGGACTGCTAGAAGGAAGGGAGGAGGCACAGCTGCCAAGGCCGATATGCTGATCTGTTGTTTGGACCCTACTATTCATCGCACACAGATTTCTGGCCAAACATAATGAAAATTATTTTTATTAGAGGGCAGTAATCCATGTCAACATTTTCATTACAAGCCAAGTGAAGACATCAAATCCCTAAACACTGAATAAACTATAGGGCAAATCATGCTGCCCTTTTTCACTGAGTCACCAGACATGCATTGTCATGGACACAACCTGAAACTGAAATGTCTTCATAAGTTATGCTTTTATATGTTAACAAAAATGAAATTAATAAAACAAGCCTGCATTAATATTAAGCATGAATTATTTTTGAGCTGCAGAGACACTTAGAGACATATAACTGGTCCAAAACTAAAGCATTATAGAGGAGAAAATTAAGATTTAAGAGCCCAAGGGACTTGCTTACAGCTGTATAGTGTCTCGGTTCCGGAACAGTGACTGGGTCCTATGTCTTCCCCCCAATCCGGAGTTCTTGCTACTTCTGCCCGAAAGAGAATCAATTTTAATTTTGGTAGCTAGCCATAAATACTTTTCTGGTTGACTTATGTTCTCTGCTTTTAAAGTTGGAAATAGATTAAAGTTTATAGTTCTCGTAAATTAGCTTCAGTTACTAAGGAGATTAGTGTATTATTAATCCCTCCTATTTAAAAAAAAATCTTTTCTAAAGCCCACCTTCCTCGAAAAGCGATATTATCCAAAGGATTAACTCTCTAGCTCTGCACCCAAACATGAAGGGTTGCGAATAGGGCTGACCTGCATTTAAAAAGTCTTTGCTTGGTGATCACATGAGTTTAAATATTATAGAAAATTAAAACTTACAGTGACTATGCTTGTACTTCCAGTTAGGCGTTTAGATAGAATGTCCTCTTCTTTGTACATATAACTGTTGTTCACTCACAGCAATTTGCTTTGATGTCTGAATCTCAATAGCATGGGCCGGGTAATGACCATCCATTTAGCCACAAGTCATGGTATTGTGTATGAAGAAATTATGTTTTATAGGACAGTCAGTTTTTTATATCTTAGCCTCCTCTTCTTTTTGTCCTTAGTGATTTCTACTTATGGCACCATGTATGTTGTGCAAATCAATTAATCATGCATGAGCCAGGTACAATGTACAATAATTCACCGGGTAAAGTAGTTTTAGGGGATGCATTATATTATAAACACGGAGATGGTCTAGACCCCCTTGGAATATATAAGCTATACCAGTGACTGTGTTTAATCATAGTCATCCAGATTTCTACTTACTAAAATAGAGTCATATATTTTAATAGAATCTTCAAATTGAGGAAAGCTGATGTGCGCCATAATCCATGTGTGTGTGCATACGGCTGTAACAGATTCCCACAGACTTAGTGGTTTAAGGCAGCACAGATTTATTATCTTATCGTTCTGGAGGTCAGATGTCAGAAGTGGTATCAATGGGCTAAAAATAAGATGTTGGCATTGCTGCATTTCCTTCAGTAAACTCTATGGGTGAATTCATTCAATTGTCTATTCCGGCTTCTAGAAACTGCTTGCAGTACTTGGCTTGTGGCCCCTTTCTCCATTTTCGAAGCAGTGGCATCACATTTTCTGATTTCTTTTGGACACTGCTTCTGTTGTCATATGTCTTTCTCTGACTTTCCTGTCTCCCTCTTTCCCTTATAAGGACCTACCCAGATAGACGTTCCAGGATCATCTCCCCATCTTTGGGTTCTTAATTGAATCGCATTTGCAAACTCTCTTTTGTCATATAAAGTAACATATTCATTGGTTCTTGCATGAGGATGTGGACATCTTTGATGGCGGAGGGGGAAGCGTTATTTTACCTATCACAAATTGTCAGACTATTTTGAAATAGCCTGTTCTCATGCTACTTTATGTAATCGATATGACATATACTGTTTCAACTGGATATTTTCTATAGCAGTAATCTCTATAGCACCAATGTCCAAAGAAATGTAATGCGAGACACACATGTGAGCCGCGCGTGGAATTTAAAAATTTCCTGTAGCCCCATTAAAAAAAAAAGTAAAAAGAAACCAGTAAGATGAATTTTAATTATTTTATTTAATTCAATAGATCAAAATATTATCACGTCAAAAATATACATCAATATAAATATGTTAAGAGAATTTATGTGGTTTATTTCACACTGTCTTCAAAACCCAGAGTGCATTTTACACTTACAGCTTACCACAATGTGGACTAGGCATATTTCACGTGCTCAGTTCCTGCATGTGGCTCATGGCTCTTGTGTTGGAAAGCACAGCTTTGTGGTCAAAGTTTTTATAGTTTCCTACCTATTTAAGAGTCAGGTCATCTACTCAAAGGGATGTGAGGTGATGGCTAACACATTGGACTCAGCCCCGTTCAGCACTATTGACAGTCAGGTAATTCTTGGGTAGGGAGGGCTGTCCCGTACGTAGTAGGATGCTTAGCAACATTCCTGGTCTGTCCCACTAGGTGCCAGTAGCACCTTTCTCCCAGTTGAAACAACCAAAAAATGTCTCCGGATATTGCCACATGTCATCTAGGGGGTAAAATTGTCCCCATATTGAGAACCACTGGACTAGGCATAGAATATTTAGGTTTGAATTCTGTTCTTCCTACGTTATTCTGCATCCTTGAAGGAGTCACTTGAACTTGTTAAAATACTTTCATCCTTTTTAAAATGGATAAAATATTATCTAGGCTGCCTGAGCCTCAAAACAGTGTAGATAAAACAACTCTGTAAACTGTAGCTATTCTGCAAGGGGAAGTCAGAATTGTTTATATTTCATTTATGCTTACATTTGAATTTAAGAACAGCTGTTTCAGTTTTCTCATAATATTTGACTTACCGGAAAATGTTCTATTTATGACAATTGGATTATAGCTTGGACAGGATGTTTCAGGTGTTTTGTTTTTTATTGGTTTTTGGTACTTATGGCAGTGCAGAAATAAGTAGAATTGGGTCTTTTCGGTGTCTAGACTGTCTTTGAAATATTTAGGAGTTGTTTTGTGGCCTTCTCAGCTCTCATGGGGTGCAACCTGCCCAAGGAACATGCGAAAATATTCTATAAATTACTTCGATTGATCTAATAGTAATTGAACACCCATTCCTGGGAAAGGCGGGCCCCCTTGTACAAAGAGCAGCTCTTGGGGTAGGGGTTGACTGGGTCTGAGCTGCGAACACGCTCGCACCTGGGAGCTGTCCACCAGGGGCCGCGGGGCCAGAAGCCGCGCCTCGGCATCCGCTCCAGGTTCCCGTGGTTCTTAACCTTTTTTTCTAGGAAACTTTTTTAGACATTTTTTCCTTCATTGCTGAAATTTCAACAGCACAGACATACAGTTTATCTATCTATGTGGTGTCAGTATATCTCTACTTTATACATTAAAAAGAAAACTTCCTCCCCCGAGAATCAATTTTCACCGCCTGGGTGGCGACCTCGCTCCTTTGCATGTACTAAACCGGTCACTGCGGAATCCTTGGTTCCTGTGACACATAAAGGCCCTAACAATCACTTTTGTGTTTCAGGGGACTCTCTGAAAGTAATCCCCTTCTCAGCCCCCAAGGGAGGATGCTTGAGGAGGGGTTCTGAGAAGCACAAGGGCTGTGATCCCGCGTTCCTGCGGTGTCTGCCCAGCGGGCTCTTTAGATGGGGGTTGGGGTGGAGCCGGTTGTGTGTGCCACGGAGGAGGCCCTGCTTGCTGAATGCGACATATAGGGAAATGGGTGCTGCCAGCAAAGTTGCCTGCCGTCGTGTATGCCCAGGGTGCAGGACCCTGGGTGTGGCACCAAGATGGCGTGAAGACCCAAACCCTTACCATTTTTTGCCAAGTGCTCCTGGCTGCATCTGGGGTTATTAGAAACAGGCCCAGCTAAAAATAAAGAAGAACCTTGTTTTCTCCTTTGCTATTTTCCTTTGTGCGTGGAGCTCTCTCAGGAGGCGGGGTAGATGGCACTCAGGATTTAGCCCAGAGATATCAAACAACACCAACAACAGACTTCTTAAAAGTGTGATCATGTTTCCTTTTTTCAGAAGATGGCAACCTGGCCACGAACTGTCGTGTCAGAAGGATGATGGAACTGATGGTCAAAAACCTTCTAGTTGAATTATAGATAGTGAAATGTCAACTAAGAAATGTGCGGAAGCCTCAGATTTGTCCTTTGTCATCTACTGGAAGCAGTTCTTTCATGGCTTCCCGTGGCTGTGTGCGTTAGGGTTCGGTTGCTAGTAACCTAAGCTGACTGTAACCTAGCTACGAGACATTTGTAAGAGTCTATAGGGATGTCTGTGGATCCCAAGAGCAGAGATATAGTAGCCACATTTCAGGAAAACACTGCAACCTAAAATTAGAATCATACATGTATTATTCTGGATTCTCTCATCACTGTGCCTCTGCTTCATTCATCTTTCTCTGTTCACCATCCTTCTTAGATTCTCGGTTCCCGTGGTGGCCAAAAGACAGCCTACTCAGAGGTTTTATCAAATGGGCCCTGCTCCCCACAGAACCTGATAATACCCTGCGGCCCTGACAGTCCCAGTTCCTAGGTGCAAGAATCTGGTTGGCCCTGCTTAAGTCGGGCGACCGCTCCAGGTCGGTCAACTGTAACCCAACAAACACTGCTGCTGGAGGCAACCCCTGGTGTGGGAGTGGGGTGGCCAGGCGAGCAGATGGTAGGTCCTAGAAAAAAATAATAATGAATGGTTGGCTCTGGACGGTGTTTGCCACAGGCACTTATCACTGATTTTCCCACCTGGCATAAACCACTCAATTTCAGGAAGTGATGGCATTTCGAATACTGAAAACTTTAGTGTTTAAACAATATTCTTTCCTTATTTTAAGTCTACAGCCGGTAGCTTAGTTGGTTGGTACATACCCAAGAAATAATAACTTGATTTGAGTTTAATTTTTGGTTAGAGACTTCATTCTGAATTCTTAAACCAGAATTCTTATTAACATCTACTATGGCTCTAAAGGGGAGTGAGTGAGCCTGCAGAAGGATCCGAAACAGAGGAGAGTGAGGGTCACCACGGGTTGGAGGTGGGGGACATGGGGAGATGTTGGTCCAAGAGGCCAAATTTCCAGTTATAAGATGAGTAAGTTCTGGGGATCTAATGTACAGCATGGTGATTATAGTTAATAACATGGCGTTGTATATTTGAAAGTTGCTAAGTGAGTAGATCTTAAATGTTCTCACCACACACAAAAAAATGGTAATTACGTGACTGATTACTGCAATAGTAATCACTTTGCAGTGTGTAAGTGTATCAAATCAACACATTGTACACGTTAAACTTATACAATATTATGTGTCAGTAAACTCAGGAAAAATGCAGAAAGATTAGCTGGATCATACCACTACTTTCTGAAAGAACAACACGGAAATTACATCTCTACAGATACTCAGTTATGATAAAACTCTCCTCTGGGAGAACTATTCTTTCCTTGCATCTCAAAGGATGGGTTCCAACAAACATTTGTAGTATGTCAGTATGTGTCGTGGCAGCTGATTGGATCAGAAGCAGACAGCTGACCCAAGATGGCCAATCTGGTTTTCTCTTCTGAAAATCGGAATTGAGATTGGGAGACCTTAGTCAGTGGAGGTATCTACAATGCGCCAGAAGCTATTGACAGGATGTACAGTATTAAACGAGAGAGAGGTTGTGGCTCCTACAAAGGTGGCATTTTGACAGCCATGAGCAGATGAACAGTTGCATGGAATTCTGATGATTTTTACTTCCTCCCAAGGCCAGCTGTACGTGTGGCCCTTCTAGTTCTGTGAGATTGAGACACACACTATCTTTCCGATGATTGTATTTTGAGGATCAAGCTAGTTCGAAGTGAATTTTCATTACTTATAACCAAAAGAGCATGTGTATATCTATGTGTGAAATGTTTTTGGTTATTTATTTGTATACTGAAAAAGAGCCTGCCTCTTTTTCAAAAGGGGGTGAGTTTCTTGAGGGTATGGGCCTTGCCTTTTTCAAAAGGGGGTGAGTTTCTTGAGGGTATGGGCCTTGTCTGTTTTTAGGATTCTTCTTTCCCCAGGGCTTAACTTGAGAAGATGTCACTGATACTCCACAGTATATTCATTGTATTCGGTGATTTTGCCCAACTGTAGGCTAATATAAGTGTAAGGTGTGCGAGGCTGAGTTATGATATGATGTTTAGTAGGTGTGTATTAATGGCATTTTTGACTTAAGACATTTTAAACTTACGATGGGTTTATTATAACGTAACCCCATCATAAGTCAAGGAGCATCTGTGACAGTCTGTTTAATACACAAGGTTTAATTTCATACAGATTGCTGATTTAATTATTAAGTTAGTGTTTTTGAAGCAAATATCCTGAAAAGAACCAAGATGAGATTATTTTCCCTTATAGCCTGTAATATCAGTTGTGCTATTAAGATTTTATACTGATTCACTCACAATTTTGTTAGAAGAAGCTATCAGATTACAAGTTATTTGTCAGCCCAGCTTTTTGGCTATAATTAAACATAAATTTAAAGTAGAATATATGGTCACTGTGACAAGTTATACTTTTATACATAGCGTAATTTAACAGTGACCAAGCAGCCAACAGTAAGAACTCGATTACATTCCTTCATAGCTATTTTTAAAATGTATATTTACAAAGGAAGATGAGGGTTTCTAAACCCTGAACATAACCTCAAATTGTCAGTTACTTTGCCTGTCATTCTGGTTCTGTTAGCTTCATGATTTTTTCCTTGGGGCGACTCAAACTTCACCTGACCTGCCTCTGAACACGAAACGATGGTGGGGATATCTTCTCAACTTGCTTTTAATTAAACAGAGAGTGCGGAATCAACTATTGTGCTGTAATTACCACCATCAATCCTTTTATATCCACTTATGTCCAGATCTGGCTTTTCCAGGGAACTCTGGACAGAAAATGCTGCCTATAAATGGGCTGCATACATTGTGCGTACGTCATCTCTGTGGGCTTCTGTAGGTATAATCACTAGAGACAGTGGAAACCATGGTAAGAGAAATAAGGTCCTCTATAAGGCAACATCGAACACAGGAAAAGGGGACAACTGCATGTTGTCACAATGCAAAGGGGTAAAAAAGTCTGCTGGGGACACATTTATACGATTGTTATCTTAGCTCTCCATAGGTGACGACAGCTAAGCATTTAAAGACCATAATGAAGATACTTTCAGTATTTTAAATGTAATCCATAAAACTTATAGGAATTATCAATATGGCTCATGAATTAGCAACTGTAAGAACAAAATCCCACTTAATCGAATTAATATTTACCGAAGTATTTGAGCATCTCGTTAAGAGAAACAAAGACAAAGGAAATAAAAAACAGATTGGAGAGAATTAAGCGTTGAATGAGGTGATTTCGCAATGTGGCATTTTTAATCACCACGTTTTGAGTAATATTTGTGTTTTGCTTAGTGTCTTCCTAACATATTTAAGCTATTAAATTCCGACAGATAGGTTTCATTTGAAAGTAAAAGTGGTACCTAAATTAAACAATGACTAAACTTACTGTTGGGCCCAGATGGAGTTTTAAGATTTTTACAAAATAAAACTGAGCCTCAAGAAATCTAAAAGCAATTTGAGAAATGGGGTCTTTTACACTCATAATATGCCCCTGCCGCTCCTTCCCCCAATATTACCTGATTGGCCTAAGGAAGATCCTGGCCATTGATTTCATTTTCGCTTTAGCTGATGATGTGACTCCGTGAAGATCCAGCCATGCGTTCCCTGAGGTTTCATTCATTGATTCTGTGCTCTACGAGGACCACTGAGAGCCTTCGATCTGCAGGGACAGCCCTTGTCCTCAGAGAAACCCTAAAGCACACGCACACTGTGAGCAAACAGAGACCAACAGCCCTTTCTTGGGGTTCTCAGAAGTCGACACAGCGCAGAACTTCGTGAAATGCCAGATGACACTTTGAGGACCGTCATGAGGACATCTGTTATATGTCGCACTGCCATCCTTGCAGATCTTTATTAGCTCTCTCACTTCCTTTGTATAACTTGGATAAAGCTTAGCCACTTCCCGTCCAGTCCATCTGAGTGTCACATTGAAATAAACACAAATCCAACAACCTCCAAAAGTAGAAAAAGAAATCTTTGCTATAGTGAAAGAATTAGCTCACGCGTTAAAGAATGAAAGAGGAATCAAATTCCATTACACACAGAAAATCCCCAGTGATCTGAGTCCCTAGATCCTGCTCAGCACAGCGCGGGAACCGTGTTCGCGTGGTTTGCCTTTCCTGCCCGCTCTTCTCTCTGCCCTCACTTCTCCCTTTCCCTGCTCGGCCTGTTCGGGTTCTTGTCCCTTTCACAGCACTGTCCCCCTCTCCCTTTCTGGATCTGTTCCCCCCCCTCCCCCCCGGGATGGAGTTGCTCTTGGATGTCACATAGACCATGCTCTCTGGACTTATTTTAGTTCGCCTTTCCACCTGTCACGCAGATCGGCACAGACGAAGGCCTTGTGCCCTCCAAGCGTGTCGCTGGCTTCCGCACCGAGGGACGGGAGAGTGGACGGCTGCCTAGCTCTGGGCCAGCCTTTGCCATTTCGATCTGAAGCTTGGGTATGGAGGCTCTCATGGAAACCTCAGGGCCTCAAGCCCAGAGCTCGAACCCCATCCCAGGGAGCAGACGGAGACTATTCCCTTCGTCCTCGTCCTCCTCCTCCTCCTCTGGCCCCTCACATACAATCGTCAGCCCTTCTCCGCTCCCCCAATCACCTAGCACAGGTCTCAAGCCGAGATTGGTGGATACCAACCGTAGCGGACACTTTGCTGTCCTGTACAGACCCTTATTTAGGGACAACCTACTCGAGCCCAGCTTCTGGGACTGGTACCTGCTGAAGTCTCACACCTGTGCCCCCTCACCAGACTTGTCCTTGGCCTCAGGGAACCAACTCTCGCAAGGGTGCAGTTCCTCTGAGAGGCTGATCCACAGCCATCAACTGGCTGACCTGGGGATTAAAGTCCTGGCCTTCTTTCTTCTGAAGGGCCTCTCCGTCGGCAGAGCTCCTTATCTGCTCATCTGAGGCCTCCATTGCAGCTGCGTTGCAGGTCAGCTCCTCCCTCTGCCTGATCCTTCCCCGCTCACTTCCTCTTAGGTGTACTTCTCTAGAAGATTCTCTAATAAACCTTCTGCATGCAACTGCCTGGCTCGGAGTCTTTTTCCAGAGAACCTAATCCTAAGACTACAACAGTGCTGCTATTTGGCGAAGATGGAGAACTTGGGAGGAGGCTCCAAATTGGCAAGGATTGAGCCCAGTTGCACAATAAATAACAGCTGTATCTCGTATGGAATGTGGAGATTTCTTGTGGACACTGGGAGTCTCTAGATGTCTGTAGAACTCAGCCTCCTAACTCGCCCATGAAACTTGGAACCGCTTTCTGATTTAAGCATCAGTTGCTCACTGTTGTCAAACTCAGTGAATAAGTAATTCAGTTCTAGCTTCTCCACAAAACTATTCCTCACTGAAATGTGTTTTGAGTACTTGAGTGTTTTGGGTCTTTGGGGGCCATGACGATGGATTCTTTGTACAGCGCGATCGCTTGTCTGCTCAGTTCTTCGCTCCCCCGCATGCCGTGTGATCTTGCAGTGTACTAGAGAGAGTAGAATACGTTTTCACATCCCACTGGTGTTGGGCTCGGCTGTATGACTTGCTTTAGCCAGCGGAAGGTTAGCAGATGTGATGTGAGTACAAGTCTTAAACATGCTTGCATAATTATGCTTGGCCTCTGGTCTCCTAATACTGCGGTGAATAAAGTATGCTCCAGGTCACTGTTACCTTTCCAGCCCGGGCTTCATAGAACAGATCTGGACCCAACCTGAAGCCTAGAGCCAAACCCAGCTGGCTGTAGCCTGAAACAGTGCCACCTAAGATGTGTGAACACGAAAATAATGCGTTTTTGTGAGTTGCAGAGTTTTGGGGTTGTTTGTTAAGTAGTAGTATCGCAGCTATAGTTGACAAGTACAGTAATCAAGGTCACCACTTTTCTCTTGTTTCATCCTTTTCCTCTTCTGAACTTCGTTGTCCTTTTTTTTGTTCATCCTCCGTGTGCCTCTGAGCCCCAAAAGCCCTGTTGCTCCCTCTTGTGCTTTCGAGTACTTTGGTAGTGGTGCATGTGGCATAAAAAGGAGCTAAAAATGAAAGTAATTTCGGTTGGCATAGTCTGAGAAAGCTTTATGCAGGAAGTGATACCCAAGCAAGTCAGAGAACGTAAGGAATATTTCAGGCCGTGATTCATTCAGTAAACATCGAATAAGCCCCAACTGTGTGCTAGGAACTACAGAATACAATGGTAAGCAAAGCAGTCAAGATACATGTTATCATGGAGTATATGGTCCCATCTTGGAGGCAGCCCTTAGTCATAAAATGATACAGAGAGATATTAACATGAGTGAAAGGTAGAGAATCTAAATCTAAAGGGAAATGCTTGAGATTCACGATCCTAAGCCTGACCAGGATGGGTCACCAGAGATTGAGTGTTATTGGTGAGGAAGTAGCCTGGTTAAGCTATGTGTCCGAGCAGAGTCATAGAAAGGAGTCATTCGTTGGAAGGGCCAAGATGCTCTCTTAAATTTTGAATTGGCGTAGTAGGGCTAGTCTCAAACAGTTGATAGTGTAGAGGTGTCTGGAGCTCGAGGTTCATGTCCATGGTAGCTGTTGATGTGAAAGCCACTTATGAGTTCCTGCTCAGCCCCAGAACTCTCTAGGCCTTTCAGCCCTCCCTAGTGGCTGGACAGCATCCTGGATTTAAGGATCCTTACTTGGTACCAGGTTCCTCCACTGTGTATTTTTGTGGAGGGCGTGCAGGGGGCACAGGTGAAGTGTCCAAAGTGGTAGCTGAAAACCTGAATTTCTTATTCCTGCTGTCACCCTGTGAAGTCTGAGAGATGATCACACTAGTCCTAATGGGTCAGACTTCTTTTTAACATGATAGAACTTCGGTTGGTAGCCAGAGTGGCTGATCCAAGGTAAGAAGTTGGAATAGCATTCTAGGATAAACATTGTTTCTCTTGCTTTTTTTTTAAAATAATTTTTTATTTTTCAATTACAGTTGACATGTGATGTTATATAAGTTTCAGGTGTACAACGTAGTAATTAGACATTAATATAACTTACGAAGTGATCACCCTGATAAATCTAGTACCCATCTGACACCATACACGATTATTACAATATTATTGACTCTATTCCCTATGCTGTACTTTACATCCCCGTGACTATTTTGTAATTACCAATTTGCACTTCTTAATCCCTTCACTTTTGTCACTCATCGTCCCCCCAAACCCCTGCCCATTTGGCAACCATCGAAATGTTCTCCATATCAATGAGTTTGTTTCTGTTTTGTTTGTTCATTTGTTTTTTTTTTAGACCCCACACATAAGTGAAGTCATATAGCATTTGTCTCTCTCTGTCTGACTTATTTCACTATGCATAATGGCTCTAGGTCCATCTGGGGGAAAATGTAGGTGGTAAGATTTTCATTTTAGAGCTTTTGGTGGCCGAGTAATATTCCATTTTCAGCATATACAATTAACCATATCCATTCATTTCCACATCTCGGCCATTTTTGTAATATTGCTGCAGGACAGCAGGATGTGCATATGTCTTTCTCAAATTATTGTTTTGAGCCGGATGAATATTCGGAAGTGGAATCACTTGAGTTCTTTCTTTGTCTTTGGCAGGCGTAGTACCTTTATTCAGTATGCTATTGCCACCCCGCTTTTTGCTTGCTGTTTTTGAAGATTTTTTTTTTCACCATTGATGGACAGTGTGTCTGTGTCTTTTTGACCTAAAGGAGTCTCTGAAGTAAAGGTCTTGTTTTCATCCAATTTTATCTAAATGTTTCATCAGTTCACTTCCATGTCTTTGATTGTAACATTGAATCCATTTATATTTAAATTAATTGTTGATTGTTGATAAGGTTATTGCTACTATTAGACCATGTTTTTGTCTTTTATTTACATATTTGCAAAGCACTTCCTAATATTTTTTTGCAATTTAGTTGGTAGAACTCCTGTTTTTTTTGGCTTTTTTTTTTTATCCGGAAAGCTCTTTATCTGTCCTTTGATTCTAAATGATAGCTTTGCTGTATAGAGTGATCTTGGTTGTAGGTCCTTGCTTTTCATCACTTTGAATATTTTGTGCCAATCCCTTCTGGCCTGCAAAGTTTCTGTTGAGAAATCAGCTAACATTCTTGCGGGACCTTTCTTATAGGCAAGTAACTGCTTTTCTCTTGCTGCTTTTAAGATTCTCTCTTTGTCTTTAACCTTTGGCATTTTAATTAAGATGCGTCTTACTGTGAGCCTCTTTGGGCTCATCTTGTTGGGAATTATCTGTGCTTCCTGGGCTTGTATGTCTATTTCCTTTGCCAGATTAGGGAAGTTTCCTGTCATTACTTCTCCAAATAGATTTTTAATTCCTTGCTCTCTCTTCTCCTTCTGGTACCTCTATGATGTGAATGTTGGTGCCTTTAAGAGATTTTAGGAAGGTCTGTAGCATGAGCCAAGACAGTCCATTTGTGTAGAAAAGCCACTGGAAGCGGCTTGGGTGGAACCACAAGTTAGGTAGGGCAGGGTCTCAGGCAATCACCAGGGTGGGGCAAACAGCATAAGCTAGGTTGTTGGAGGCTCAGACGTGGTGGCCGCCTGTGCATATAGGCTGGGTCATGGGATGGCTCAACAAAGGAGCAGTGGCTTCTGCCAGCACTTCTGTCTGAGATAAAGGTGCCCCTCTAGCCTTCGTCCGGAAGCCAGACAATTCAGCCTCTCCCCATATGACCCTGGCATCTTTTGAGCTGCTGCCCCAGAGCCGAGGCTCAGCAAGTCCATGTATAGGCCCCTTAAGAGGAATGCCTTGGACTCCAGCGGCACTCTGTCTCACTCAGCCACAATCTACATTGGTTTTCACATCCAGAAGTTATGGGTATTTCTCTCTCTGGCCCTGAATCCCGGGCTGGGATGCCTGGTGTGGGAATGGGACCCGTCACTCCTCAGGGAGACCTTCACAGCTGAGATGTGTCTTGTTTAACTGTGACATGTGGCCATATAATCAGCCTGCTCCATTGTCTCTACCCCTCATACCAGTCTCAACATGGCTTCTTCTGTATATCCTTAGTTACAGGATGTCTGTTCAGCTGGACTTCAGGCAATTCTCAAAGATGGCCGTTCTGTAGTTTAGTTGTAATTTTGATGTGGTCGTGGGAGGAGGTGAGCACGGTGTTGACCTATGCCACCATCTTGACTGGAAGCTATATCAAGACCTGCTTTTCTTGCTTTTAATCTCAAATTGGGGAATGCGGAGATACTACAAAACAAAGGAAATGAACATTGGAATCTTAAGCAAACTGTGAGTCTCCTCAACCCGTGTCTTGGTCAAAAGCGGACAATAATCACATCCAATATTCATCGATGCAGATTCTCTTAATTTGAATTACATTTGCTATTTATCAGGATAAAATTTGTTTCTGTCAATGAATTAAATTGCTTGAGAACAGATTTAGGAATTTCACAACTTCTGCTCAGGGTTTAAAGGCCACTTGAGAGCCACTACCAATGGGATGGGCTGGACCACCTCAGTGCTACTTCCCAGACAGGAGCCCTACTTGTAAGATTTTTATGGGGATTGGATGAGGCTAGTCACTCTCAGACACATAGCTGCAACTCAGTGATTTAGGTTAGTATTTTTAATGGCTTCATCCATAAAAAAATTATGAATATTTTTATTTCCATTTTGCATTATAGTGCTCTTTCATCTTATTAAACCAGAGGAACATGATATAGGATATATGCAGTGAACTAAATGCTTATGTCCCTGCCTCCACCAACTTCATATGTTGAAATTCTGACCCTCGAGGTGATAGTATCAGGGTATGGGACCTTTGGGAGATGATTAGGTCATGAGGGCAGATGAGTACTATTAGTGCTCTTATAAAAGAGATCCCAGAGAGATTCCTAGTTATGGCAAAAAGATGGCCATCTATGAACCAGGAAGCTGGCCCACACCAGACACAGAATCTACTGACACCTTGTTCTTAGCCTTTCAAGCCTCCAAAACTGAGAAATATATTTGTTTATAAAGCATCTAATTTATGGTATTTTTGTTATAGCTGACCAAACAGACTAAAACAGTAAGTATACAGACTAGAAAAGGACATCTTTAAGAAAAACCTAAGTCCTCTACCCACAATCCTGTTTTCTTCTTTAAGTATAAATTACATGATTGTAAACTATATTCAGACATATAATCCTTCTTTCCCACTATGTGAATAAGGCCAAAAAATTAATGTTAATAAACCAAACAAGATCTTGTATTAGAGTCACAAAAACCACTGACCCTTTGATGTTTCAAGTATTTAAAACATACTCCTCCACACACATATACACAAACAAGAACTGTAAGGATCACACGCTCACACCCATTTGTTCATAAGCCAAAGCAGCGATTGGCTGAAGGTAGGACGCATTCCAGAGCATTATTTTGTACCTCGTTTTGCATGACAAACAAAAAGACTTTCTCATTAAAGCTCGGGTCAATTCAAAAAACGAGACCGGAATGATCACATTTGTAGATCTTCTTCATCTGAATAGCATTTGCTACTTCCCAATATAAAACGTATACTCTCACAGGATTCAATTACCTGAGAACTGATTCAGGAATTTCACCATTTCTGCTCAGGGTCTAAATGCTGCTTGAGAGCCACTACCGGAGGGCTGGGCCAGATGACTTTGCTGATAAATTCCAGGGTAGGAGCTCCACTCCATATTTCAGAACTAAGATCATATTCTTAGTCATTTCTTAAGCACACAGCCCCAATCAAGGCCATGATGAATGAATGTACATGATGACAATCACTGCGACTGAAGAGTAATCATAAAGTAGATGGGCCAGTTCAGTGGTTCTCAGTCTTTGGGAATCCTTAATACCCATCGATCTTTGTTTTTACATACATCCTGATTTTTCTGGGCAAAATATGACTCCATAAATACTCAGATGAATTGAGCTAATCCTACACAGTGGGAATGTTCTCAACTTGAACTTTTAGAAGACTAGGATCTGAATCCTGATGCGAATGCTTACACATGACTGATTTGATTCTCAGCCTCTTCCATGTCAAATAGAGGCAGTAATTTACCACACAGAAGTTTAATAAAGCCCAAAGAAGGTGATGAGTGTAGAGACCGAGCATGGAGCTGGCAGACAAGCAAAGCTAAAGGTTGTGGACAGTGGGCTGTGCCACATCAGCACCTCTTTCCTAGATTTGAACAGTACCCATTTCGTGAGTAGTGATACAAAGCAGATTCTCACCTTCATCTACAGGAGTTAAGGGGGAAGATATTTCTTCTTCCACCCCCAAGTGAGCAGAGCAGGGGCATGTGACCTAAACTCGACCAATCAGATTCTTCTGCCTGAGCTTGGACCCTTGAGTGTGTGATGCCGAGACACAGGCCCGGAGATGAGTGGCAGGGTGGAGTGGCTACTCTAGTGCACTCTAGTGCACAGGCACTGCGACAGTGTCAGGCATCCAGTTCTCTAGCCTCCCTTCATTCCTGTGCCTTTTTCAAGCTTGACTTCCTAGAAAACACTAATATTCTTCCAATATACTGTAATATATCTTTTTAGGTTAGAGTCAGATTTCTGTTGCTGCAGTCAAGAATCCTGGAAGATACATACGCTTTGTTGGTAAACTTTGAAGCACTATACTAACGTGAGGTATTGCTTTTTTATTGAGATAGTTCATCATCTATGGAAAACACTAGAAATATCTAGCGTCAGGGAATATTCATAATGTCTACATTATAACTTAACTGCTGATAGCTCCAAGAGGGAAGGGACCTCTTCTTCCATACCCACCACTATATATCTTTAGAGACTAACACAGTGCCTGGAACATAGTAGATATTTTATAAAAATCTTTGTGGAATTAATTTTGTTTTATATATTCTGATGATATCCAATCTCTACCTTCAACATAGATTGCTTCTGAGTTCCTGAACGGTAATATCCACAGCATATCTCTACTTGGGTACCCCATAAACCTCAAATGCAATATTAAAAAAAAAAATTAAGTCGTGAGGCACATCCTAGGGCAAAAATGGTCTGTCCCTCTCTGTGTCCCTGGCATAACGAACAATGCAGCCGTCTGGGCTCTCGGGGCACAGCATCACCTTCTTTTCAGGATTGTTTACTCTTACATTATTCATCACATCCTCTTGATTCCATCTCTCTTTAGCTCTACTTCCTCTCCCTGACTTCAAGCCTGCGCCAGTTTTCTTCCGGAAAGGTCCGACAGCCTTCCATCTAATGGGCCTCCTTCAGCTGGATTCTCCTCTCACCCCACGCTTCTGTCCCACTCCCACAGTCTTCTTCTCCAAACCCTACTAGCTCCTGCTTGTCCTTTAGGACTTACCTCGATCGGCCACTGGAAATTGCTCACTGGCGCCCTTCTGTGGTTTGCGCCTTTCCGTAGCGGATGTTGTCAGTGCCTCTTAGCACTCGCCATTCCTGTATACCCTGACCCACCGCGTTCCATCTACCAGGACATACTTTCTGCCTCTGTGGACACTGCAGAATGCCTGGCCTCTGCATCATGCAGACTAGAAATGCCACATCTGCTGGGATCAACCCTTGGCCTTGACCAATGAGCACTAGTTCATAAATATACCAGCATCTTTAGCTCTGCTAGGATCACTCTGAGGCATGTTCCACACTTTCTCCTAGAGGTCCCCAGCAGGACTGAGCCCAAGCTGCCCTCAGTGGTGATCAGCATTACTGGATAACTCCCCTCCCCCACCTCACTGCACACCCCTCTACTAGTTTCCTGGGAACACCTACAAATGAAACTGCATGCGCTCAAATGCTTGCCCACTACCCATAACCAGGTTCGATCCTTCCAGAAGACTTTGGGAGATAGTGTAGAGCACCCCTCACAGTTATCCCGTCTGGGGCCCCAGGAGATGATGGATGTATTTGCCCACTAGTACCTCATTGGTCTTTGGTAAGAGCTGCTTCCAGGGGCATTAACTTTCTGGTATTTCCAGCTTGTCCTGTGTGAGGAAGTTTTGCTCCTTCAGCCAGAAAAAATCTCTGAGGTAAAGATTTACAGTTGTTCCCTGCAGGCAGTCTTCGACAGGCAGAGGTGAAGGTCGAGAGTGGGTCATCAATAACATCTACAAGTTTAAATTTTGTGAAAGATTTTGTTATATTACCGCAACACTGAGGCTTTTACTGATTGTTTCTAGGCCTAGAGTCTTGAAATGGAATGCAATTCTTTTTTTTCATGTTAAACATTGAGAATATCTGTTTTTTTGTTTGTTTGTTTGTTTTTTGACGATCTCATTCAGCTGTTGTCGTAGCGTCAAGATATGCTCTGGGATTCTTATATTGTCAAAATTATAACTTTTCTTCTGGATATCATTTTCCTTAGACTTCTCCTGGATTCTCAGGAATTCATGCATGTACACACTCTGGCCTACATTCTGGTCAAATGGCTTTGGAGAATGGTATGTGGAACCTTGGCTATCACCGCAGGGCTGTCGCCTATGAGAAAGTTAGAGAAAAAAACAGCAGCTTCCCTAGAACACAGGACATTTATCACTGAAAGCATAGACTTACTGAAAATCGACACCTCCGTTCCACTTAACTTTCTTCATTCTTGATTTTGTACAAGTGGAAACATTTGTTTTAAAACTGTATTTGACTAGGGAATGCACTCAGCAGTAATGTAATGGCTAGGTGGAGGGCCAGAAGAGAGAAAGAGCAATCAGGGGGATCGTTTTATAAACTATATAAATGTCTAACCAAGGTACTGTATACTTGAAACTAATAAAATAAAATACAATAAAATAAAACTGTATTTGATTGTTGAGCTGTGTTTCTTAAATGGAAATATTTATTTGGATTATAAACACGGCACTGTGAACTGGTGTTTCATGTAGGTTTTTGTCGACTTAGGAGTCAATGTGGGAAGCAGCTGAATTCATCATCTCCCCCGACCCCACCCAACCCTTTTCCAGCGTTCCCATACCTGCGAAGGGTGCCAGGTCCACCGATTGCTGAAGCCAGACACTTTACCGTAAATTTCAGCATTCTCTCCCCATGTCCCCACCCCATATCCAATCAGCTATCAAGTGACTTGTCTTCTACTTCTCAAAGATCTCTTCAGTCTCCTTTGGTCTATCCTCACTACCCTGGACTGAATCACACCACGACCTGTAACAGCCTCAGGACTGGACTCTTTGCCTCCAACTTGACTCACCAACAAGGCACTCTCTCCTTTTGTTACTCAAGTGGTGGTTTGTCTGAAAATGAAGACCTAACAAATGCTTTCATGTCTTTCCAGTGCCCTTCAAATCAAGTCCAAATTCTATGACCTTGTTCGTAAGACCCTCTGGGATCTGGATCCACCTTTCTAATTCTTCATCACTAGTCTATCACTAGCTTTTCATTTTATCTCAAACAAAATAAACTCTTCAGCTTCTTGAATACGCTTGATAGCCTGTCACTTGTAAGTCTTTATATCCACTCTTCCCTCTGCCTGGAACATTATCGCTTAGTCTTGATCGCTTGCTTGTCTCAAGAGCCAAGTTCAAGCTCTGACCTGATGTCAGTTTGTGATTAAAAATGTTGATTTTGGCTTTGCTTTTCATATTAACAGTGATAAACTCCATAATTTCTTACAGCTTACAGAATGATACTTGCTTCCCCCATGGGCATTCAAAGTAATTTTTAATGTAATATATTTGACAAGGGAAAAAGGGCAGATTTAAAACCCTACCGTTACCACCAAGGATAAAGGTGGTAGAACAGATGTCAATCAGCTACATTAATCGTCCATCAACTTCAATCCGACTCAAGTATTTCTTGCTGGTAACAGAGAAGCTGTAGACTCAGTTAATGAAGCTTTTCCCAGCTCTGCTACGGTGTTAAAAGCTATTAACATTTTGGCTTTGAACTTCTTTTTTTCTCTTCATGTCTGGGTTGCTAGGAACTGACAGACCATTTTGTCTAATTAGAACGGTACTTGGACTTTATGATGAATTCACAGAAAATCACTTGTGGAAATGGCTGCACAAAAATACAGTGACACAAATTCATGCAATTGAAATTAATCAAAAATATTTGAGTAAACATACTTCAAGCTCGTGTTAAGCCTGTGAAAACTACAGATAAGCTCATAATTTACATCAAAGTTTATGGGATGACCAACCATCCTTGTTTGTCCAGGTTTGCCCAGTTCTGAGTTGCAGGACTTGCAGTGGTAAAACTGGAAAGTCCTAGACAAACTGGGTTGGGTGGATCACCTTAGCTACATATCAGAATATTGGTTCATAGCATAATTCGTTTTATGGAAAGTACCACACAATTAGTTTAACATAAAATGATTTATTAAATTCTTGGATCGAGCAGGCAGAGAAGAGATATCAAGACACTCACAAGCCATGACAATAGTATGATCAACGATAATGTGCTGTGAAACCTTCGAGTGCCTCAAGGTCTACATTGCCTGGGCTTGAAGATAAGTGTAGATCAGGAGACCAGAACATTAAGAGGCCAAATTTGAACAGCTTACAAATTCAAATCCTGGGTGGGAGTAGACCTTACTCGCTAAGTGTTTGGGTGTTCATTTTGGAGCATTTGGATAATTTTGAACAGGTTCGATCATAGTTATGCTATAATAAAAGTGATGTTTTTGGAGTAGTCGTCTAAGCCTTGTTTTGATCCTTCATTTTTAAGAGAATAGAGAAATCAGCAGGAAATTGTGTTCATCTGGAAGACAGCATCAATGCAGACTTGGTTTTTTAATTTGTAAACAAAAGCAAGTATTTCGAGACTTATGCTTCTTCAGCAATTGACAGTATGATAAGCTATATTAAAAACTGTCAGTCTGCCTCATTTTATATAAAACTGTTTCGTGAAAACATAGATTTACATAGCCAAAAATTAGAAGACGATTTCTTGTATAAAAAGTATTTTTCTTTCTTAAATTAAACGGTGTTTAAAATAGTATTTTAAAATAATTTTAACATTTTAAATATAACGTAAACATTGATTTACTTAGCTAGCACTTCGCTGCTTAACTGACACCTGAAGGATCAAGAGCAGTCAGAGTGATTAAAAAAAATTGGAGGAATTAGAGTCCAGGTAAGGGAAATACATGCTAAGACTCTGAGACTGAGAGAGCATGGAAAACTCAAGAAACTGAAGGAAGCTCTGGGTGACTAGACCTTAGAGAGTAGGGCGGGGCTGTGAGAAATGATGCTGAAGAGAGGTGGGATGCTCCCGAAGGCCCTGTGACACTAGTTAAAGATTTCAGACTGCTTCCTCGTTGCTTACATGGGGCTCCTAAGTGTTTTCAGCAGGGGAGTAGCAACCATATGCTATGGCCAGAACCACGTCGTTATCATGTGACCTGTGCAGTTGCGTAGGACCCAGTGTTTAGAGGGAGCCATGCTTGGTTTAATGCTCTGTTGTTGCCACTTTGGAATTCATAATATTTTTTAAGAAGGGCCTTTATTTTCGTTCCTGAGCTCTGCCAATTACCTATAGCTGGCCCTTGCCGAGGCTCCAGACGAATGGGCAGAGTGAACTGATGGCTACTGAGAGCTGAGACAACCATTTTTTTTCTGCTCTCTGCTTTTTTAAAAAATAGACTTTATTTTTTAGAGCAGTTTTAGGTTTACAACAAAATCGAGGAGAGGATATAGAGATTTTCCATATGCCCCCTGCCTCCATGCATGCACAGCCTCCCCCACTATCAAAATCCTGCACCGAAGTGGTATATTTGTTATAATTGCCGAACCTATGTTGATACATTATCGTCACTCAAAGTCCATAGTTTACATTAGGGTTCATTCTCTTGGTGTTGTATATTCTGTGGTTTTTGACAAATACACGATGATGTGTACTTACCATTGCAGTATCATACAGAGTGGTTTTGCTGCCCTAAAAACTGTGCTCCACCCATTCGTCTCTGACTCCGCCCTCCCCCAAGCCCTTAACCCCTGGCAACTACTGATGCGTCTACTGTCTCCATAGTTCTTCCTTTTACAGAATGTCATATAGTTGAGATCACATAGCATGTAGCCTTTTCAGTTGGCTTCTTCTCACTGATTTTTTTCCCCCCTGTCCAGCTTTGGATCATTCTAGAGGCTACTCTATAGAAGCCAAAGGTCACACTTCTACTCCTCTTAAAATAGTCATGGAAACAGGAAGTTTTGCAGGATTAACGAACGTTAGGGTTAAAGGGCTTCCCAGCCGTGTGATCATGATAGTGAAGGAAGCGAGGCCGGACGTGGAAGTCGTGTGCTGACGGTTTCTTCAGGCATCTTTGTGTTTCCAGATTCGTTCGGGATAGCTACAGAGTTGCCAGATGGTGTCAACTGACTGGTCATTTATTGCAAACCCTAAGGAAATAAACCCTTGGAAATCAACTTTTCGAAAACAAGTTAATACAGCCACTATGGAACATAGTGTGGAGGTTCCTCAGAAAACTAAGAATTGATCTGCCATACAACCCAGCAATCCCTCTACTGGGTATTTACACTAAAGACTTGAAAACCCATATCCGAAAAGATATTTGCACACCGATGTTCATAGCAGCATTATTCACGGTGGCCAGGACATGGAAGCTACCGAAGTGTCCTACGATAGATGATCGGATAAAGAAGCTGTGGTGCATATATACAATGGAATATTACTCAGACATAAGAAGAGATGAAATACTGCCATTTGAGACAATATGGATGGACCTCGAGAGAATCATGCTAAGCGAAATAAGCCAGACAGAAAAAGTGGAAAATCACATGATATCACTTATATGTGGGATATAAACCTAAAAGCAACAAACGAACAGGACAAACAAACAGAGACTCATGGACATGGAGTA